>NC_050453.1:2430905-2730905 GCF_903995425.1 Onychomys torridus | reverse complement strand
TTCAGGGAGAAATAGAGTCTGGGGCCACAGGCAGGAGAGCAGACCCAGCACCTCTGATTCCTTTAGGGTAGTGGTTTTCAACCTTCCTCACTCTGTGACCTTTTAACACAGTTCCTCATGGTGTGGTGACCTCCAACCATAACACTATTTCATTGCTACTTCGTAACTGCAATTTTGCTACTGTTATGAATTGTGATGTAAATATCTATGTTTTCTGATGGTCCTAGGTGACCCCCATGAAAAGCCTGTTTGACTACCACGTAAGAGATCTAGACTCACAGGTTGAGAATCACTGCTATAGGCCTTCCAGACCTGCATGGCTCACTTGTGTTCTAAGGATCTGCCACTGATGTGATGTCAGGCTTGCTTGCTGAAGATGGATTTTCTTTTATAGCAAGAGCCCAGTTCATTCCTCTGCCTTCAGGCTAGGGCAAGGGTAAACTTGTCCTTGTCTTACGGTCAAGTCCTCTGGCTACCAGAGCGACTACTGGCAGGAGAGGTCTTTCACCAGGCACCCGTGTTTTCGAATTCGGCCTCAGCCCTGAATCATCAGACAGGGCCGGGTCTCTACTCAATGGGCAGAATTAGGGTATAGCTGACTCGGGGTTTGGACTTTATCCTCCCATTTTTCTTCCCAAAGAGAGATCAGAAATACTTTAGGGAAAGAGGACGTGTGCACAGGACGTGTGTTGTATTATGTGAGTGTGTGTGTAAAATAACTATCAAGAAACGGTGGGCGATACCATTTATTTCATTCTTTTAGTCATCAACAAAGAAATTTGCCTTCATCAGTTTAAACAATTCAGCCCTTTGGTTTCTTCCCCCTCAAACTCTTCAGCCAAGTAAAGAATCACTAAAACACTCGAGTTTCTTAACCTAGTCTAAAAGACACCTATATCCAGAGAAGCCACAGCCGGGACAGACAACTTGGAATTCACACTCATTCCCGGGGTGGGTCCAAGCCTTTCCATGGTGGAACTTTTATTATATATAAACAAAAGCAGGTTGACAAATCCATGCCCCTAAAGAAAGAGAAGCCCTGCCAGGCTCCTGGCAGCAATTACCTTTGCTTAATAGGACATTAATGGGCCCTGGGCTGCTTTACCGTAGTCAGAGTTTGTTTATATTCTAATGACTTGGGGAGCAGCTTTTCTCTTGTTAAGACTCTCAGGGCTTCTATCTGTTAGCATTGTTCACAACATATGAAATTCCATCTTTATGCATTTGAACTTGAAATGTGGCAGAATAGTTTTTGGCGTGGCTGTTTCTTTTGTTTATAACATCTAATTTCTGCAAGTTTTTGTTTTTCAAATTGGAAACTGTTATACACAAAATCCTAAATGGGAGAGGCTGGGTTCTGCAAGTGATTTATTTAAGCTGGAATAAAACATGAATGAGCTGGGACTACTTGGGAGGGGGGAGGAGAGTCTGCAATTGAGCCTTCCTGGTCTATTTAGCACTCACGCTGATGTTAAGCAATTAGGGAGGCAAGAGTAGTGTGCATGAGACACTGGGCTGTACAGTGCTAGTTGAGCATGGGTCTTGTGCTATGGAATCCAGAAGCCCAAGTTCACAAGTTCATGCTGTTACTATGAAATACAGACAGAATGATGTATATGATAGAGATTGTGTTTTAAGATCAGAAATGAGAGTATTAAAATTGAGTGTTAATGCGCTAACTTGTAGCCCTCAGGCTGCTGTGTCCCTGTTTGTAGTCACTGGGGTGAAGCTGTGGAATGACCCCCCCTCCCGCCCCCAGCACCCTCACAAGGCTGGAAGCCAAGTGTCAGTGTTTCTATCAAATGTTCCTCATACAGGCATTTCTACACCGTTTGGTTTTTCCGGGTGAAGAAGCCATTATGGCGCTAAAGGAGTGGCTGCCGTGGTTCGGAGGTGCCAGGAACCTCCCAGCACCTCACAGGCTACTGGGAAACAAAACGGCACTGCAGAAGGATCACCTCTCCTCCTCCTGACACTGGGAATTACAGACCGTTTTATAAAGGAGCACCTAGGCAGCTGAAGACAGAGTCCAACCCTGGATAGCATGGAGGTACCGCAGCTATCCAGGGCCGTCCAGAGAACTGCAGAGCTCTGTCTTGGGGAGCCAAGAGACTTCCTCATCCACTGACTCCAAATCGTCCCAGACAGGATCTCAACAGTTTGTCCGATTCACCCAATGGTGGATGTAGGAGCTGGATGGTTAGAACAAAACC
Source organism: Onychomys torridus (assembly GCF_903995425.1). Lineage (NCBI taxonomy): Eukaryota > Metazoa > Chordata > Mammalia > Rodentia > Cricetidae > Onychomys > Onychomys torridus. The sequence goes on along the minus strand of NC_050453.1, from coordinate 2,728,692 downwards.
CTTCAATGCTCCAAACCCGACAGGTGCCGCTTTTCGCAGGTCCCCGTGGTGATTCGGAAAGTGCACTGGCCAGCGGCGGTCCCAGGAGGCTAAGAGCTCTAGGTCCGGTGTTGGGGTTGGGAATGCAGGTGTGGGGAACTAGGGAGGTCAGAGGTTCCCCACTGGGAGCCTTAGGGTCAGCTCTCTCAGCGCAGGCCCAAGGTGGGGTGCTAGGGTGTGACGAGTCCCTTACCCAGGGTCTTACCCTGGAGACTGGTGCCATGCCCTTAAGCCCCTTTCGGGGCAGAGGGCACTGTCCGGCCAGCCGCAGGCCGCAGGGAAAAGTAAACAGCCCAAGTGTCTGGGAACAAAGGCAAGTAGTCTTCCAAGGTACTGGAGGCCAGTGCCTCTCCTGAAGAATAAGGGCTATGATTACTCGCTCTCCTTCTAAAAACCAAGTTTCCTTCTATGGGAAATACTCGCCAAGGTGGGATTCCAAGGCTATGACTCACGGCGGCTGGCGGGGCCGCACTCCAGCCCGCAGCTGCCAGGGTCCTTCGCCGAGCCGCGGCCGCCTGCGCCGTGCGCGCCGCTGGGACCAGGGTGAACCCCGCTCCTGCGGCCAGGCGCTCGGGAAAGTTGCGGGGCCAAGGAGGCTGGCAGAGGCGGGGGCGTGGGCCTCGTAGCCCGCGGGAAGGTGAGGCGAGGACAGCGCCGCCCGCAGCCGAGAGCAGGGGCGGGCGCGGAGGTGGCGGGGGACACAAGGTGTCAGCTTCAGCAGCGGCGCCTTGTTCCGCGGAGCGTGTGCCCCTGAGACCCGCAGGCCCTCCTCCCTACCCTCCCGGCCCCGGGCCGACCCTCCTGCCACCCGGGGACACCCGACTCGCCGCTATGGGGGTCTCTGCCGACCGCCCGGGTCGTCTCGTGCACGCCGCTGCTCCGGGGAAGGGCGCGCGGCCCTGGAGAGCGCGCGCCGCCCCCGCTCCCTGCTGTGTCCAGCAGCGCCCTGGCCCCACGCGCCCCCCCCCCCCACCGCCCTCGCGCGCCCTCGGGTCGCGGCTCTTACCGCGCGCCCCGCGCTCCAGCCGCCGCTGTCCTCCACGCGGCCGCCGCTGCCCACGCGCCTCCCGGGCCCTGTCGGCGTGGCCCGGTGTGCGGCGGCCGAGGTCCCCGCAGGTCCCGCCGCCGCCGCCGCTGCAGACGGTTATGGAAATGAGCCGCTGTGTCTGGCGAGGAGCGCGAGAAACCCGTCAATCCTGTTTGCCATTTCCCCGCGGATTTCCGAGCCCGGCTCTGCTGGATGCCCCCGGGGCGAGAGGGAACCTGACAAGCGCGCTCCCCGCCTCCCTCCGTTCTGCCAGCTCGCAGGGCGCCGCGCCCCCGCCCGCCCTGCCTCCGCCCCCGCTCCGCCTCCGCCCTCGGGGCCGCGCGGGCTGCTGCCGCCAGCAGCCCGGACCCCACGCGCGCAGCCCGCCCGGGGCAGGGGCTACAGTGCGCGAAGCATTCACTGCAACCTGCCCAGACGTCTTGTCTGTTTTTTAAATTTTGGTTTAGTTTTCTTATTGTATCTGCGTGTGATTTAAAAAAAAAATTCTGTGCCTTTCCCACCCTTTGCTAAAGACTTTTTTCCCCTCCGTACAGCACTTGGAGATGAGAAACAGATGTCGGAGCTGGACTGAGCCTTTGCGCTCCCCCGCCCGCCAGGTCCCTTCCCGTGCAGCCCGGGTGTAACAAGGCAGCGCTCCGTCCTGCCTCCACGTGAACTGGCAGCTCCTGGGTGAGGATCCCCGCGGGGAAAACCTCCAAGAAAAACAAAACAAAACTAGTAAAGAAGCTTGCCCTTGGTGGAGAGGCTGTGGCAGAAGCCGGAGTCACTTTATTTTGCAAATAGTGATTCCCCCACCCCCTTCTTATGTTGGATTCAATTAGAGCTGGCTTTTGTGTGGGGTTTTGTTGTTTTGTTTTTGAAACAGGATCTCACTGTGTAGACCAGGCTGGCCTTGAATTTATAGAGATCTGCTTGCCTCTGCCTCCCAAGTGCTAAGATGAAAGACATGCGTCACCATGAGTGGCTCCCCTTTCTCTTCAAAACAAAACAACAACACAAAACCAATTTAATTCATAAATCCTGTCTGAGGACCCTCCACGATGGAGAGGTCACTTGAGGTGCGAGGAATACAGAGGCTTACAGGAGGTAGACTTAACAAAGCTGGAAGGGCACCTGCGGAAGTGTTACAAGACTGGAGACTGCTGTATGACCAGATGCGCCTCTTTAAAACCGTGATCCTCTAGCCTGCAAGAGCCAGGCCTCTGACTGCCTGGTCGCTGCAATCCAGGAGGTGCACCGACAGCAGGCCTGGGGAAGAAGGGCAGGAACCAGGATGAGGATCAGCGCCTGCAGATTGTGATCCATCTGATTTGCATGTTTATTTCCTAGAATTGTAATTAAATTTGTGTAATAAATGTTTTCTATTTCATTTGTACACTCAAAATTTGGGTGACTGACATGCAGCTAAGTAAATTTCCTTTTTTTTTTTTTTTTAAAGCAAATGTGCTTTATTGAATAAAGCAGCAAATATTAACCACCATTAGGACTGATCTATTTAGAAGGTGTTTCTACTGAACTTTGTGCATCACAGACACAAAGATTCCTAGGGTACTGTGTAGCTGGAGAGCTTCTCTCCATATTGGTGAAATTATTAAGGCCACCCCACGTAGTTAAAAGGAAGGTTTATTTTGTGGGGTAACTTACAAATGAAGGGATTGGTTGCAGGGTCTGGCAAGGTATGGCGCAGTCGGGCAGTGTTCTCTGGAGAACTCTGCTCGGTCTACCTCCTGTGTCCAGCGTCCCAGAACCAAGAGAGAGAGCCCTCCTCTTGATCCTGGGTCTTCCGCTTCATCCTCCTCCCACCTTGTGGGCGTGACCATTACCGAAGCCTCAGTGGGGGTTGGAACTTCCAGGCCAATGCTGGGATGGCTATCCACTACATCACTGAGACACCGAGAACAGTTCTGAAAACCGGAGGCTATGGCCGGCTTATTTCAGTTTTTCTGAAACAGTCCAGGCTTGCACACCTGAAACTGGGCATTGAGTATCCATCTTGGCTTCATTCCAAACCATGTTAAATTGCCCTGGCTCATGCCAATACAGACAGTTAGGTGATGATTTCAGAATTTTAAAGATGACTTTTTTCTTCAGTCAGTGTGAGTCCCACCTCCAGGCTAAGGGTAGAGCCTACCTTCCATCTGAGTGAAGGGAGGCAAGGCAGAACTGCATTTAAAGCAACGCAACATTTGGGAATCTAAATACGAACCTAAAACTGCTTATCCTGTTGCTCAAATAAAGAACTAAATGTGGGGCTTGGAGGCATGGCTTATTATTGTTTTTATCTCTCCATGTTAAAGTTTTATAGCATTTAAAGGACTATGGGGAATCCACTTACACACTTAGCTGTGTCAAAATACATAAAACCAAAAGGGGCAAATTAAGCATAAAATTGAGAAATAACATGAGACTAGGAACCAACATGAGCTGCCCTTCCTTCTTTGGAGCTTTGGCTCTGAAAAACAAGCCTTCCAGGGAAACTCCACAGCACCCTGGGGTGCAGAGACTCTTGGCTTTACTGGTCTAAGAATCAAACTCCTGCATTTAAACCCTGCACCCTTGTGGATCTGCACATGAAGTTGATCCTGTCCTGTCCAGATCCCTGGGTTAGCATATTTCACTGCCAGTTTTCTTGCCTCACTTTTAATGCCAAGTTTAATGTCTCTCAGTGTCCAACTGCTGTCAGCATGAACATACACACCACTGCAAAAGACAGTCGTTTCTATGGAATGTGAAAAATGTTTTTAAAATGTAAGTTGTGGCTATGGTCTAAGACCCACAAATCAATAGTGAAGTGTTTGGAATGAGTGAATGTGATTTGTAAACAGTCAACTGAGCACTATGATGTCATCATTTGGGGATATGTGTGCATATACATATGTCTGTGAACTTGCAAGAAAAATGTTTGAGTATAAAACTTAAAATACTTTGAGCTGCAAAGTCACTGAAAGCTGTAGTTGTTTTTCAGTGTAAAAGTATCAATCTGGGAGTGTCCTGCCTTCTACAACACCCAACAGATGCTGGTGCTGGGGCCACATTTCCCTTTCCAGCACAGATTCCCAGTGCTCAGAGGCTGGTCCAAAATTTCCTCCTCAGAAGTGTGTTAAATAGCTTTGAAGAACTCTGTCATTTCTTGGCAAAGCTGCCCTCGAAGCAGCCAGAGGTGTGGGAGAAATGAGCAGGACACCATCCCAGATTTATGGAGTTGCCAGTATGGTCAGCAGCAAAGAGGAGTATATAATGGTGAAACTATTTAGTCCTTCAGGCATAGCAGATGCATGGGAGTTCAGTGACAGGACTTGAAAGTGCTCAAGTTTTGCTAGAGAGTATATAAGAGTGGGCAGCAGAAACCAGATCACACTGTGCACTGGAGGATGGAGTGGGTGTTAGTTCAACAGGCGGTGAGTGCCTTAAGGTGTTATGTCCAGGGGATAGTGATGTTAGAACAGTACAGCAAGGAAGACTGGGCATGCATTAGAGCTGTGGCCCCAGAAGGAGAAGAAGGGTGTGAGAGGTCCCAGTCTATCACCACTGATTGTGAGGACAAGACATACAGAAGATAGCTGAGGTTACTGGTCAAGTCACCAATGGCTAAAAGCAAGGCCACGAGGAAGGACAAGAGACTGGATGGAAAGGATATGTGACATGAGCTGTCTAGGGAGCAGACAGATGGAGGCACACAGGGACAGCTGGTGTTCATCTAACTGAGATACTATGAGAGAAGGAGGTAAGAATGATGTGTGCCAGGTGGGGTGGTGGTGGCACACGCCTTTAATCCCAGCACTCAGGAGGCAGAGGCAGGCAGATCTCTGTGAGTTCAAAGCCAGCCTGGTCTTCAGAGTGAGTTCCAGAACAGCCAGGACTGTTACACAGAGAAACCCTGTCTCGAAAAACAAAACAAAAACAAACAAAAAAGGGATGATGAACACTTTTCTGTCTATTGGACATAATGAGTCAACTAAAGGTATTTTCTGAGAATTGGAGAATGGCTTAGGTCAGCTTTTTAAAGAATCTGGCAAATGTATTTATTCAGAGTTGAAAATGACAATTCAAGTTTAATGAGTAAACTCTCTTAAGGGATGTGTATCTCAAAGTGTACAAAGACCTCGTTGGCTTAGGTTAGGTGGGAGAACTGGGCAGCGGCAGTCTCTCCTCCATGTCCTGTTAGCACAACACAGAAGTCATTCTGCACTGTCTTGTTCAGAAGCCATCTTTACTCATGTACCTTCACAAGCAGAAAGTGATTCATTTCATCAGATAATCCTGAAATAATCCCCACAAAGATGGAAACTGTAGATAATGAGCTTTGCATGTTATCTCCCTCAGGGATATTTGTATTTTAATGGGAGTGTCATAACATTACAAAAACTTTAATCAAAGCAACTGATAATTAATTAATGACATGATTTCAGATGTAAGCTGGTGAGGTGTTATTTCTGAATGCTAATCTTGTAACATAGATGGTCCCTTGCTCAGGATGTTGCTTTAGGAGACCTACATTAGTGATTACTCAGGAATGGTTTACAGTAAATACACTGATTAGCTGCAGAGAGCTGTTCTTCTAACATACTCAGTAACTTTTTTAGTGAAAAATACTCTATGACACTAAGTGTGGTAACTGGGAACACCAATGTTCACCCCAAGACTTTAGGGGAAAGGTGAGTCATCAGCCACACCAGTCATTTGGGTGGGAGCTGGATGGCCAAGGAGATGGGAAGGAACCTTGCACCCCTTTATCCCCAGCACCTGTGAGACAGAAACCATTCTGGTCTATAAAAGAAGTTCCCAGCCAGCCAGGGCTACACAGTGAGACTTAGTTTTAGAACAAACAAGATCAGCTCAGTAGTAGCTAGGAATGCAGCAGTGTAGAGATCTTTGCAGAGTGGGTGAGGCCCTGTGTTCAATCCTTAGTCTTATCCCAAATGGCAGGGATAAAGATTGTGTGTGCATGAGCTTGAGTGTGTGTGTGTGTGTGTGTGTGTGTGTGTGTGTGTGTGTGTTTGTGTGTATATGTATGCACCTGTGTGCTCCAGTGTTTATGTGTTTATGTATGTTTATATGACCCTGCACCAACAATTCTTTCAGGAGCTAGAGGACCTGTACATACCAACACTATTTTTCTTGAACTCATAACCTTAAACATAGGTGATTGTTGAAGTCTTTATATTTGTTTTTTTCTTTTTTTTTCTTTTTTGAGATAAAATCCCAGAAAAGAGTTTTGGTAGTTTAAAAGAATATATGTTCCAATGAAGTAATAATTTCAGCTATATGAAAATGTTCAGAAAACAAGTGTGAGCCTAATTATACTTATTAAATATTGTTATTGAATTTAAGTAGTGTGTTATTTATTTACTAAAATAATTACTACTGGGGTTTATTGAAATACACCTAACTTTTCACAAGCATGTACAAAGAAATTATTTTAATAAAAGCATACAGGAACTTGCGAATTCATGCTCCTTCCTCTTCAATGCAGATATTAGCCTGGACTTGGAGCTCTTGATACATTGTGTGTGTATAACACACATGTGCTGAACTGTGCCAACGACTAGCACTGGAGAGAGAGTGGAGGTGGGGTGGGGTGTACCTGGAGATAGCTTCATCTCGGAGTTTCTTTGTACTCCTCGCTTATGAGGAGCCGAAAATGTGCAGGCAAAGTTCAAAACAAAATCTGCTTATGCCACTGGGAAGATATATTTATTTCCACCATGTAAAAGGAAAAAAGCATAAAATCAGGGTAGAAAGATGGAGAGGGAGGAAGGCGGGGGTGGGGAGAGAGAACCTGGCGCAGACATCACCTGAGTGGGAAATCACACATCCCGCACACACAGGCGCTCTGCACACATATGCACAGATTCATCTCTGACAATTTAATTGTTTAATGGTAGGACTAACAAGGAATCCTTTCTGAAGTAATGGCATATAAAGGCTTCCCAGAGAAGTTAATATCCTGCTGCATTTGATGGGTGTTTCCCATTTGTGCGGTTCTGCCTTAACAGACTCTCCATGCTTGTGGCGGGGTGGGCAGGAGGGGCTGCGGTGTCTGCATTCAGTAGCAGAATCTGGAGACCGACTGAGCCTGTCAACTTAGCCATTAAGACAATAAATCCGAGGCCCCAGCTGACCCCAGATCATTGCTCACATGGTTGTAAGGTCCTGGCTTGCAGGCCTGAGATCTGACTCCCAGCCTAGGGCTGGGTGTTCCCTATACCAGCTATTATTGCCTGCTTGCATAGTTGTCTCTTGAGTCCTTGGTTCCCAGACTCAGGGTTTGGCAGCTGTCTGTACTGAGGTGGCAGGGCTTCATTGTGGTTAGTCAGGATGCCTCAGATGCTGTGGTTTGTGTTTGTGTCTTTCCTTGGGTTTGGCCTTGCTCAGTGAGTGCCTGGGGAGGCGGGGAACAACAGGCACCAGTTGGAAGAGTATGCACCTGAGGAAAGGTTCTCACAGAGGACTCTGTATTGACCTTGCTGCAGTTTCCATTCTTAACTAATACTCTTTATTAATTGCATTCTGACTCTGGTTACTTGGCATGGGAGTAGGTTGTTCTCCATCAGAAAAACACAGTGGAGGAACTTAAGTGTGGTGGCTTTGTGCCCTGACCATCCAGCCCTGTGCTGGCTCCTCTCGCTGAAGCCCCGACTGTGTCTCTCAGTCAAGGAGAAGGCTTAGTAGGCAGAGTTGGAAGCGGCAGACTATTTATAACATAAGCTTTCTATCCCACAGTTCTGGCTTTTACTTCTATTATCATTACTTATTCATAGACTTTTATTCCCAAATATCATTACCCTTTACAGTAATAGGATCAGAAAAGCAACCACTTAAAACAAAACAAACAAATGTGGGCATCTAGTCTGCATGTAAGGGGCACATTTTCTCTGCTCCCTCAGCTCCCTCTCTCCCGCTACCTGGGGAGTAGTTCTCACCAGCCCCCAGCAGCTCCCTCACTGACTTACAGGGGGCTGGTGTAGGGAACGCATGGCAACGGTGACAGTCTAAGAGAGCAGGAGGGAGCAATGAAATCTAGGAGAAAAATGGGGGGAAAGGGGAGTGGAGGAAGGTGGGAAAGTTAGGAAATTCATGTTCTGAAACTGTCAGCAGAGGAAGACCCTTCTGGTCAGACCCATTCAGTAACTGGAAAGTGCAACTACATAGCCATTCCCTATGTGTTAATGTTAGCCGAAGATCTGCTATGTGCCATTGATCATTACTATGTACTCAAGATCTACTGCATATCACCAATAGCTACCATGTACCAAAGGCCCACTATGTGCTATCAGTATCTGCAGTGTGCTGGAGACCTACTGTATGCAACTGATAGCTATCATGTACCAAAAGACCTATGGTATACAGTCATAGTTGCCAGGTACAAAGACCTATTATGTACTAGTGATACTATCACAGGGGCTCATGTAGCTCAGGCTGGCTTTATACTTGCTATATAACTCAAGATGACCTTAAACTTCTTATCCTCCTGTTTCCCCTCCCTGAGTGCTAAGCTTACAGGCATGTGCCACCACCCCACTTTATGCAGTGCCAGGGATCAAATCCAGAGCTTTGTGTATACTAGGTAAGCACTCAACAACTGAACTACACCCCTAGTCTCCTATTAGGTTATTTGATTTGCATAACTTTTAACAGTAGGTATAGCTGTTTCCCCTTTACAGTTCAGGAAACTAAGTGGCTTATCCAAAGTTGTATGTTTTAATTCAAGGGACCTGGAATGTTAACTTAGATCTTACATTACCTTGCATTTCACTGCACCTTGTGGATTACTTACGTGTATGCCATCATCAGAAATGATTCAAATGTGACAGTACCATGGAGCTATACACCTATGCCAGTGGTTAGTGTGTGTCCTGCCTTGCTTTACTTGGCTGACTGAGTACAAAGCGTTGGTTGTCAAGAGTTCAGAGTATTTTCATGGTGCAAACCACTTGCTTTTTTTTTATTTTTTAGACCTTTAAAGGGACAGCCAGAAACTCATCTGAGGTTTGGCTACTGGGACAAGAGACTGGAGTAAACACTCTCTCTAAATCTCTGGTAGACCTGTGTCTCTGTAAAGGAGCAGGTTCTCGTGCACAATACAAAGATGTGTAAGAAGTGAGCTGTCAGGGGAAAGTATGAATTTACCAAAGAGAAGCATGACTGCTGCATGAGAGATGGCCATGGGCGAAGTCAGCAGTGGTGACTCCCACTGCGGCATGGATGCTTCATGCTTTGATCCCTGTGGCCTTCTCCCTTGAACTCATGACTTCATTCTAGTCCTGAGAAGACCATTTAGACAAGTCCCAGCTGAGGACTTTCCACAAAGTACTTGGAGGTCCTCCTCAAAACAGGTGAGTTGGAGGCCTGCCAGTCAAGAGCAGTCCAAGGAGACAGGATGAGTAAATGCCAGCCAGTGTCCCTGGAACAGGGAACATATGTCATGCTAACGTAAGATGTGAACAACAATAGAAACTGCCTGTACTCTCTTTTTGGTATTTCTGTAAATCTCAAACTGTTAAAGATTTAAAAAATATGATGCCACAAAAACATGCAAAAGTGTGCACATGCTCGCACACATACACACACATACATATGTGTATGACTAAACAGAACATATGAAAAGCCAATCCAATCAAAATCAGTAGCTTTTCTTCAATCAACAGCATTTTGTTTCTGTTGATCTCTGCGATTTTATGACTGCTTTTTAAGTCTGAGGCAGGACCAAGGGGAAAGCATCAAGTAATTCCCAACAGACAATTCTTGTTGAATAAATGTATATCAGGCACACTCAGCACTTTCTTGGCCCTAGGATGCACAAAGGATTCTTTGGTTTCAGATCTTCCAGACCTTCACCTTTACCGGAGTCCAAACTCAAGCCATGCCAAGGACTGAGTCCTATTCTTCAGAACTCATCAAGAGGTGCTGAATTGCTCTAGAAGCTGATCAAATGGTTAGCTCATGGCCACATCCTGTCTGGACTGGGATTTGTGGGACACTCCTAACTTTTTATGTGCAGCAACACTAGTGGCTATGTCCAGTAGAACTCTCATGTGGGTGCATGTCCTGGTAGACACTGCAGTTTGAATACGAAAGGTCTCCCACAGGCTCCTGGGTTTGACTGAATGGCTGGTCCCCAGCTGGTGTGCCATGTGGAGGGTAAAGCCTCACCGGAGGGCATAAAGCACCTGGGGCAGGCATTGAAACAGCAGGGCTTTGGTCTTCTTGCTCTTGTCACTACCCCTTCCCCACCTCCCCTGCCATGACAGATTGTACCCTCAAACTGTAACCCAAAATAAATTCTTGTTAGGTATTCTGTCTCAGAAATAAGAAAAGTAACTAACACCATTATCTTGAGATTTGTTTACATGCATCAGTACTCTGAGATTATAGAAGTTGTAGTAATTTTCTCTGTGTTGAGACAAAAGACTTAACAAAAGCAATTATATAAGTAAGGGTTTGGATGGAACAAAGTTAAGGGGACAGTCCATTGTTGCAGAATATTTGTTTAACTATGTAAAGATGTGTTGCATTTGTTTAATTGTGTTTAAAAGCTGATCAGCCAATAGTGAGGGAGGAGGTATAGGTGGCTCTCTCAGGCAGGGAGAGAAGGTAGGAGGAGGAATTTAGGCTGGGGGTGGAGAAAAAGAAAAAGAGAAGCCAGGAAGACACCAGGGGCCAGTCAGACACAGAGAAAGCAGGAAAAGTAGGACATACAGAAGGAAAGAAAGGTAAAAAGCTCTGAGGCAAAACATAGATGAATAAGTTAAAAGAGATAGTGGGACAAGCCTAAGCTAAAGCTGAGCATTCATAATTAATAATAAGTCTCGATATCTTTATTTGGGAGCTGGTTGGCAGCCAAAGGAAATTCTGACTCCAGTCCACCATGGTGGCAGAAGCTTGATATCTGGTTGCATTGCATCCTCAGTCAGGAAGAAGAGCACGAGGACACCGCACGTTCTTCTTGCAGTCTCTTTTTCTTTTTCCTTTTTATGTTTTATCAAGATAGGCTTTCTCTGTTTAGAACAGGCTATCCTGGAACTTGCTCTATAGACCAGGCTGGCCTTGAACTCACAGAGATCTGCCTGCCTCCACCTCCTGAATACTGGGATTAAAAGCTTGAGTCACCATCGTCTGGCCTCTTTGCTCAGTCTCTTTTTCTAATGCAGTTTGGGACCCCAACCCATTGAACAGTACTGCCTACATTCAGACATTGCAGGCTGGCAGGATGTCCCACCTCAATTAACCTAATCTAGAAAGTCCCTCACTAATATACCCAGAGGCTTATTTCTATGGTGATTCTAAATCCTGTCTAGTTGATGAGACAAAACATCACAGTGATGTATTCACCATTGCATATTGATATTTAATATGTCAGTAGTGAGATACACATGCTATGGGATCACAAATTTAAAAATATTTCAGTAATTGCATTTTAATCTGATTGGCTTCCTTCCTTTAACCTTCTATACTTTTGTTTTAACACATTTGAAAACTTTTCAAATATGGACTTCATAGTTTCTGTGGATTCCTGAGGAGGCTCACAGCATAGGACAGGCTGAAAGCCTCTGGGGTTGAGGAAAGAACTGAGCCTACTCCTAACCTATATGCTGTCCACCACATGGCTTCTCCCAACAGTGCCAATTCCATATGTAGTCACTGTTGTGATGTTATGCATGGCCATTAGATAAAAATGACCTTTTAATAAAACTTTTAAATGCAGCTTATTGCAAGAGTTTTTTTAAAAAATCTATTTTATCATGGTTTTGACCATGCTTATATGAGCAAAGTGAAATGGAAAATTGAGTCAATTTTATTGGTAATAATTTATGCTCATAGATTCCTGTTTTGCCTCCATCACCAAGATTATCAAAGAACAGTTGTCTTTCATCTTGAATTATCAGTTTAGATGTATCACTATCCCCAACTTTGTTTTGAACACTGGGAAGAAGGAGGAGGAGGAGGAGGAGGAGGAGGAGGAGGAGGAGGAGGAGGAGGAGGAGGAGGAGGAGGTTCTTTCAGGTCTTCAGGGTAGGCATTTCAATTGTGCACAGAAATGGTCCCTAGATCCTAGAGACGTGTAGCATACGGTGAGACATACCTCACTATTGATTGACATCTGTTGTTTAGTGCAAGACACAGTCACTGTTGATTGACATCTGTGGTTTAATGTGCACAGCACATACACACCATCAACTGATATCTGTAGTTTACTGTGCATGAGACACACTCATTGTTGATTGACATCTGGTTTACTGTGCATGAGGACACATTACTGATTGACATGTGTGGTATACTGTGTGTATGACACACTCATCATGGAGTGACATTTAGTTTACTGTGCATGATATACAAACTGATTAAAATTTCTTCTGTGTTACATAGATATTCTCAATTCTGTTTGTATCCACTGAGCTCTAAACCAATTGTACTTCTGCACAACCCACAGGTCTTAGGACAGTGTTGCCTAGCTCAGAACCCTGGCTCTCTAGCAGCAGGGACTATTTATATGACTCAAAGGCAGGCTTACTTTTGCCTGGAAGCAGAGAGCCTAGGGAATCCATACACAGTTGTGTGCATTTTGTGGGCTTGTTTGTTTGTTTGTTTGTTTTTCAAGACAGGGTTTCTCTGTATAGCTTTGTGCCTTTCCTGGAACTCACTTGGTAGCCCAGGATGGCCTCGAACTCACAGAGATCTGCCTGGCTCTGCCTCCCGAGTGCTGGGATTAAAGGCGTGTGCCACCACCGCCTGGCTTTTGTGGGCTTTTAAGAAAACTTACAAACTGCTATGGCTTGGTTATTTTTTCTCTTTTCAGGGTCCATATAGCACTGTCTTGGTCTCAGTATAGCAACATTAAGAAGTGGGAGGAGGAGCAGGGGAGATTCCTCAGTTGTAGAGTGTTTGCTGACAGCATAACGACCTGAGTTCAATCCCCTATAACTCATGTAAATCCAGGTCTGGTGCTGCATGGCTGGAATTCCAGCACTGGGGTGGCAGAGACCAGGAGGCTCTCTAGAGTTCACTGGTCAGCTTAGCTGAATGAGCAAGCCTCAGTCCCAGTAGGAGACCCTATCTCATAAAGAAAGGTAGTTGTCTTCTGAGGAATAACATTTGAGTTTGACTATGGTCTGCACATATACATTCTGTCTGTCTGTCCAAGAAGGGATTAATGATAGTCTTGTGCAGGGAGTTAGTTCCTATGAAAAGTTGGATGATTTATAAAGAAAGATTTATCTTATAGCTCTGTATATTAGAGCAAGATGCCTGTATCTGCTCACTCTGGTGAGGGCCAGAGTAAATTGGACTCCCAAATGTTCAAACTCCTTGCCATATATCTGGTCTCTCCTTTGGATATACATTTGTTCCTCCACTATGTCACCTGCCCTCCCCCACCACAGGAGGCCTTCACCAGAGTGAGCAGATCTGAGATAAATCTTTTTGCTGTGGGATGTTTTGTATGTCAAATGTGTTGTTCTGATTGGTTAAAATAAATAAAGTGTTGATTGGTCAGTAACCAGGCAGGAAGGATAGGGTAGGCGGGACAGGGAAGAGGAGAATGCTAGGACCAGGAAGGCTGAGGCCGGGAGACAACGCCAACCACCGCCATGACAAGCAACATGTAAAGACACTGGTAAGCCACAAGCCACGTGGCAAAGTATAGATTAATAAAAATGGGTTAATTTAAGATAGAAGAAGTAGATAACAAGAAGCCTGCCATGGCCATACAGTTTGTAAACAATATAAGTTTCTGTGTGTTTACTTGGTTGGGTCTGAGCATCTATGGGCCTGGCGGGTGAGAGAGATTTGTCCTGACTGTGGGCCAGGCAGGAAAACTCTAACTACATCTTTTTTCTTTATAAACTTCCCATCTTTGGTATTTTGTTGTAGTGACAGAACGTGGATGAACACACAAACTAAATTTGAAGAGGAAAGACTGGAGCTTGTTAGAAACTAAGCAAGGAATGCAACTGGGCAATCTAAATGAGTCTTATCCTTTTCACCCCTAGTAGATAAGCAAATGTATTCAGTCCAAATAAACCAGTAAACACATTTTCTTCATATTATCTTCCCACATAACTTTTCATAATAACTGCATGCACATGCACGATGCTATAAAGAATTTCATCAGTAGGGGTGCACTATAACTATCTTGACTCTGGATATTTGCAACAAAGAAAGCTCTGTGGGGAGTGGTTTGTCACTTATAACAACCATGCATTTCACGGGGTTAGTGTGCCAGGACTGTGTGTCATCTCAGGGCTCTGGAGGCAGGTTGGGTCCTTTCGAGGACTGTGAGGAAGAAAAGCTACTCCACCCCTTCCTTGTGGTGGCTGGCTGACAACTGTTAGTGCTCTTGGGGTTATAGAGGCACCTCTGCCTCCATCTTCACAGGGTTCAGTGTCTGTCTGTCCCGCTGTCCTCACTTTGAGGAACCCTCCTGGAGTCCTCTGTGTTCCTGCCCTAACCAGAGTCCTACTTGCTCCCGCTTTTGCTGGATCTTCCTTTATCATCATTCTGGAGTTCACCTCACCTCATTCCTGCCATTAGTCTCCTTTCTCTCTTACTTTTCCTTCTCTGACTTTTTCTCTTGTCTTAGTTAGGGCTTGTATTGCTGTGATAAAGCACCATGACCAAAAAAATTGGGGAGGGAAGGGTTTATTCCATCTTATACCTTGTAGTCCACCATCTAAGGAAATCAGGGCAAGAACTGAAGTAGGGACCATGGAGGAGTGTTGCTTCTTGGCTTTCTCAGCCAACTTTCTTATAGCATCCAGGACCACCAACCCAGGGATGATGCTGCCCACAGTGATCTGGGCCCTTCCAAATCAATCATCAATGATGAAAATGTACCACAGGCATGCCCACATGTTAATCTAGTTGAGCATTTTCTCAATTGTGGGTCCCTCTTCCCAAATGACTTTAGCATATGCCAAGTTGACAGCGAACTAGCCAGCTTACCTTTTTTCCTTCTTTTCTTTTTTGATAGTCTTATGTAGCCTAGGCTACATAAATAGCAGAGGATGATCCTAAACTTTTGTTCCCCCTGCTTCTACACATTGAGTACTGAGATGACCAGAGTTTATCTCCACATTCATTTGATGTGATGCTGGACATGTAAGTCAGGGCCATGCCAGGCAAGCCCCCTATGGATTGAGCTATTTTCCAATCCTATCTCTAGAATCTTGTTTGTTCTTCTTGCCTAGTTTACTTCCTTTTGGTGGATCACCATTTCCACTAGCTTCTCTAAGAACAGGTTTGTGTACTGGAGCTGAATCCTATGAACATTCTCCTTTGCCAGCTGGTTTAGTGTTAGGCTTGTTAGGGAAGGGCTCTGAAAGGACACTGCAAAGTATAGGAGGGAAAAGGGCTTCTCTTCATAGGTGACTGGGTAACACTTTCCTCATCAGTTCCTCCATCTCAATCCAGAGGGGCTCCACATCACCACACTCCAGTGGGTGGTCTCCTGTGGGCCTGCCCTGGCCCCAGGTACCCAATTTTCTCCGTTTCCTTTTCCTGTTGCTGTGACAAACACCCTGACAAAAGGAATACATGGGAGGAAGGGCTCATTTTAGCTCACAGTTGCAGGTTGGGAAACTTGAGGAGTTGTCACATGACATTTGTACTGAGGAACCGAGATCAAAGAATGTCTGCCTGTGTTCACTTTGCGTTCCCCACTCTCACACCGTTTGGGACACCCTGCCCAGGGAATGGTGCCTCTCACAGTAGGAAGATCTTCCAACTCCAATGAACATAATCATGAAAACTCCCCAGACAATCGCGGTTTAAACAATTGCTCATGGACGCTCTCTTCCCATGTGACTCTAGTGTGTCAAGTTGACACTTAGACTAATCATCACAGCTTGTCAACTCTTCTACTGTCCACGGTGGCATCACATCCTCTGAAATGAAGTCAGAACGCCAGCCTTTGCTGGGGGCTCTTCCAAATTCCTTCCTTCCTTGTTTATAGATTTCATTTTCTCTCCCCTCCTCTTCTCTCCTTTGCTCTCCTCTCTCCCTCCCTCCTTTGATCTTCTCCAGAGAAAGCAGTTTCTCCCTACAGCTAACATTCCCATACTCCTTAGGGTTCCCTTATACATATTAGTGATGAATCTCTGCTAAGAGAGGCAGTGTTTTCTGTGTCAGTCAGGATACTCATTCTGGCTTCTACACTTTGTCTATCTGAAAATGTCCTTATTCCATCTTTTCCCTGTTTGAATGCTTGGCTAGGTAGACATTTTTTGGGTAAAAATAATTTCTCCCCAAATTTGAATACTGTTACATTTTTCTAGTTCCATTGTGTTACTGAGAAATTTGATATTGTTTTGATTTCTGATTCATTGTGCATTCCTTTTTTTTTTTTTTTTAATTCCTGCAAGCCTTTTGGATCCCTTCTTCAAAGGTGCTGACATTTCACCACATACCCAAAGGACTTTGATTCTGAGCCTAGAAACATCTAAAAATGTGTGTCACTCTTGAAGGTGGGGGAATGCTCTTGAATCATTTCTTTAATAACTCTCTCCTTTTATTTTCTCTCTTACTCTTTCTGGAATCCTAGCACATGGATATTAGGCTGCCAGTACTGGTTGTCTGATTTTCTAAATTTCCTCTCTTTCTTTTTTTTCCTCCTAAGAGATTAACTTAATATTATTACACAATCCTTTGCTATTGTGTATGTAAGAGTGAGGCGGGGGGGTCTATACACAGCTAGTTCTAGGACAGCCAAGGCTACACACACACACACACACACACACACACACACACACACTCTCTCTCTGCCATGGAAAAACCAGAGGGGGGGTGAGGGAGAGGAAGGCACTGAGAAGGTGGTTGGAATCTATGGTGGATTGAAAATGGCCCCCAAAGGGAGTGGCACTATTAGGGGGTGTGGTTTTTGTTAGAGTAAGTTTGTGTTGAAGTGGGTGTGGCCTTGTTGGAGTAAGTGGGTCACTGTGGAAAAAGGCTTCGAGGTCTCATATATGCTCAAGCCACATCCAGTGTCTCAGTCCACTTCCTGTTGCCTTCTGATCAAGATGTAGCTAGCATCATGTCTGCCTGCATGCCACCATGTCTCACCATGATGATAACGGACTAAATCTCTGAAAACGTAAGCCATCCCAATTAAATGTTTTCCTTTATAAGAGTTGCTGTGGTCATGGTGTTTCTTCACAGCAACATAAATCCTAACAAAGACAAAGCCTTTGAGAGATGGTGAAGCTTTGGGGAGGGTAGCCTTCATCTCAGGGTAGTCTGGGCAGGACAGGCCTAGTACCCTCCACAGTAGGTATCTGTATCTTTTCTCCTACAATGGTCAGTTTCCTGAGATGAATCTTCCACTCTGCTGGAAGGTTTCAGACTGAACATTGTGGTTGATATATTATGCAACCCAATAAACTTATCTAGGGGTCAGAGAACAGAACAGCCACTATGATAAATATAGGTTTAGGCAATGGTAACATACACCTTTAACCCTAGCATTCAGGAGGCAGAGATCCATCTGGATTTCTGTGAGTTCAAGGCCACACTGAGAACAAAGTCAGGTGTGGTAGCACACGCCTTTAATCCCAGCATTTGAGATCTCATGTCTTGCTCAGGAAAGATACACACATCCTACATCCTAGGAAGTGATGACAGGAAGCAAAAAGATATATAAGTCCTGAGGACCAGGAACTAGAGGCTTTAAAACTTTTAGGCTTTTTAGAAGCAGCAGTTCAGCTGAGATCCATTTAGATGAGGACACAGAAGCTTCCAGTCTGAGGAAACAGGATCAGCTGAGGAATTGGCAAGGCGAGGTGGCTGTGGCTTGTTCTGCTTCTCTGATCTTTCAGCATTCACCCCAATACCTGGCTCTGGGTTTGTTTTTATTAATAAGACATTCTAACAATTCGTGCTACAGAACATCATCACTCACAGGAGCCAGAGAGAAAAGGATTGTGAGGCCCTCACCTTTGTTATTTGACTCTCATGTGCTGGTTAAATATTCTGGAAGCCATGAAACGCTTAGCAGTTGGGCATTAGCTGGTGGACTGATGTTGAGATCAAGGTATTTCCTACTTTACTTATTCCATATTGTATAAAACAATGACTTGGGGTTGGAGAGATGGTTCAGCAGTTAAGAGCACTTGTTGCTCTTGCAGAGTACCTGGGTTTGGTTCTCAGCACACATGTAGTGGTTCACAACCATCCTTAATTCCAGTTCCAGGTGGTAACACAGTGTCCTCCACATGTTCCTACTGCCATGATCTGAACTGCTCTGCCCTGCCTTCCACACCGTGGCAGATGGAAGCCCTCTGAAACCATGGTCCCAAATCTTTTCTCCTTTGTCTGCTTCAGGTACTCTGTCCCAGGAACATGCAAAGGACTAATAAATCTTTCAGACCCAGACCTTCATTTTCATCATGGCCTCTCTATCCTTGGCTTCCTGGTGTTGACCTCAGTTGCTGAAACATGCTGAGAGATTCTGCTAATTGCAGAAAGGTTTTCTTTATTGATGGAGGAGAAGGGAGTATGGGGTCCTAACTGCTCCTATACAGACTAATCCCATTCTTCCATCTGGACCACACTCAGATATGATGCCAGTGATCTCCAAGCTTCTGTCCCTTCGCCTCACTGCTGGGTTGTCTTGGCTTTTATTAGTAAGAACCTCTCCTTATGTATCTACATCATAAATTCTATTACACTGCTCCCCTCCTTCTTGTTGCTCTTATAGGGTTATGTCTTTTAGGCAATCTCTACTTTTTCATGAGCAAAAAAGTGAAAGCAAACACATGAGTTCAGTCTGGCATGCTTGATCAGAAGTTTCTTTTGTTTCTTAAAGTTTCCTCCTATGAATCATGTAATAATAATAATAATAATAATAATAATAATAATAATAATGATAAAAACAATCTCCCACTTGGCTTGTGGGGTAGATCTAGATGGAAATGAAATGTTTTCTATATGCAAAACTTACTCTTGGGAGAACAGAAAATTTGAATCAAGATATCCTTTTAAGATATGGGATTCTAACAGTAGTAAGCTAGAAACTCACTGAATTAATAGATAAAAAACAGACAAACAAAAACAAAAGGTAAAAGATGTACATATTTTATAATATCTTTTTGGGGGTCTTGCAAGGTGGCTTAGGGATTAAGAGAGCACATAGATGAATTATTCTGTGTCCTGAAAGGTAACAGTTGGAAAGAAAAAGCTATGTGTGCCCTTGATGACTCTCAGGGCATTGAACTTATACTAGTATGCACTGTAGCATGAATCTTAAAATGTCTTATTAATAAATTCAAACCTGAGGCCAGGTATTGGGGTAAATGCTGGAAGATCAGAGAAGCAGAACAAGCCACAGCCACCTCACCTCGCCAGTTCCTCAGCTGATCCTGTTTCCTCAGACTGGATGCTTATGTGTCCTCATCTGAATGGGTCTCAGCTGAACTGCTCTGCTCAAAGCCTAAAAGCTTAACTAGCCAAATGCTTCTAGTTTCTGGTCTTCACGCTTTATATATCTTTCTATTTCTGGGATTAAAGGCGTGACTCACCATGCTTGGCTGTATCCTTGAATGGATGGATTTCTGCCTCTGGAATGCTAGGATTAAAGACGTGTGCTATCACTGCCTATCTCTATGTTAAATATTGTGGCTTTTCTGTCTCTGACCCCAGATAAGTTTATTAGGGTGCACAATATTTTGGGGAACACAATACCACTACAATGCACTATTATTTATGGAGGAGAAAGTCATTCATCAGTGCTTTCCCTGTTTAGAGAATCCCCACCAGCTGTCACTTCTGTAGTGTTCAGAGAGAAAGAGAAAGGCCTGGAAAGAAGTGTGGAGAGAGACAAACTATGGTTGTAACAGACATCAATTTAAACTGTTAGGTTTGGCTGTTCAGTTAGTTTCTGAACCATCTACAGTATGTAAATTTCTTACTCACCAGAGTCTAAAATAATTTTAAATCTCTCATTATTTTCATTTACAATGTTTTTTTTTTCTTTGCACATATTCCTATTTTCATGTGTGCATGTGTGTATACATGTTTATGCATGGGGGGCATTGATGTCAGAAATTATCTGTGATCACTCTTTGGCTTTATTCATTGAGACAGCCTCTCCTAATCAAACCAGCTAGGTTGCTCTCAGGATCTCATGCCCACCTTTTAAGGCTGGAATTACAGGAAGGTCACTTCACCTACCTAGCATTTACATAAATTCTGGGGATCCTAAGTCAGGTTTTCAGGTTTGTGAGCAAGAACGCTAACCACTGAGCTGCCTTCCCACCTTTCTTTGTGTACTTACAACAAATATAACAATTTTGAAAACTAAAACCAACATTAAAGTGTGCTGCTCTGTCACCTGAATCAGTATTTTATTGCTTTGAAGAGATGTAGATACCAGGTAACACAACACTCACTACTCAATTCTGCCAAATGGTTTTTCTTTTTTTCACGCTGAATAAAAGTGGGCTTCAAAGTCCAGAGAGAACATGTCATCTTTCTACCATTCCCTTCTCCCCCAATACCCAAGTGTGGCGCTGTGACTGACAACTGTCTCCTGTAGGCTCCAATATTGAGTACTTGGTCTCTGGTTGATGGTACCGTCTGGGAATCTTCTGGAGGTGCAGCCTTGCTGGAGGAAGTATGTCACCAGGGTTAGGATTTGAGTGTTCACAGTCTCACCTTACTTCCTATTTGCTTTCTGCTTGTAGCTGAGATGTGAGCGTTCATCCTGCTCCTCCTGCCACGGTGCCTGTCACTTTCTTCCTGCCATGATGGACTCTTATCCCTTCCAGATCCCAAAGCCAAAATAAATTCTTTCTTCCATAAATTGTTTGTGGTCATGTTGTTTTATCACAGCAGTGATACCAACATTG
Source organism: Onychomys torridus (assembly GCF_903995425.1). Taxonomy (NCBI): domain Eukaryota; kingdom Metazoa; phylum Chordata; class Mammalia; order Rodentia; family Cricetidae; genus Onychomys; species Onychomys torridus. The sequence goes on along the minus strand of NC_050453.1, from coordinate 2,707,767 downwards.
GTGACCTGAATGCAGAGCTCTGGACAGGAGGCCTTAATACACAACAAAACTACACCCCTTGCCTGGAGAGGAAGTATATAGTGCTTCTGGATTAGAATGGAGCAGGTATCAGGAGATTCCAGTGAGGAGCAAGACTTGACCCCCCAAAGGGACTCCTCTGTCAGTCCAGGAGCTGAAGAAGACTCTGTTAGCATCCAGGCTTGCATTGAGGTTAGGAAGGATAAAGATGAACCCTTCCCAGCTGACAGTAAATCAGAAGTCCCATTTGCAAATTTTGCAAATTAGCGGCACCTTGCAGTTTTGTCTTCTATGTAAAAACTGCTGTTTTAAATAATAATAGGTTATTTAAAAACTCTTTATGGCCTGGCAGTATGCTAAGTACTTGCCTAGATTATCTTTTTGTTCTGTTTCCACATTAGTGTTATGCAAAGACACTATTTCTGAGAGGTAATGGAGATTTGAGGAAGATAAATGCCTTGCTCCTGATGACCTGTTCAGAGTGTAGGAGGACAGGAGTTGAGATCAGCTAAGATCTCTGCCTCTGCAAGGCTGTCTCGCCCTTGAGGCGTTGTCTCTGTTCTGTTCTCCCATCTTTCTGTTATCCTCACCTGCTCCCTAAGCAGAAGAGAATAAACTATGTACAAGCCATTTACCCTAGTTCAGAGATTTGCAGTGTACTTGAAACTCATTCACTTTAAACTGCTTCCAAAGCAAGAGAATGGAATGAGAGAGACAGAGGTCTGAGAAGGCTTCACACAAAGGCTACAGAATTAGTATATGCCAAAAACCTGTTGGCAAAAAGGAATACTGGAAATCCCCTGGACAGACTAGCTGAAGCCATCTGTACACGTGCAGAGGCATTCCAGTGTGTCTGAAGGTGACCTGTGGCTCATTCTGATACTAAAATACACACCTTTGGGTGGAGACCTAAGATGCTAAAAAGATAGGTGATACATGAGGTTGTATGTTGAACTACATTTAACAGAACATGTATGGAAAAGCATAAGTTATGTGAATGAGCCAAAGGCCTCAAACCTTTGTATAGCACCTGCTGTTTGAACTGCCAAACTACACTAGCCCATCCTCTCCCTGCATGTGTCTTCCTAACAGTCTCTGCTAGTTCTAGGTGTCATCTAGTTGTCTGTCTCTATGACACAAGAGCCTGGGGACCTCTGGAGATGTTCATAAACCCCAACATCTGCTGATAGCATCATGGTTACCAGAGTGCTGAGTAAAACCCTGGGTCCCTGCACCCAACAGGCTGGGCTCAGCTACCATGACCAATAGGCCAATAACAACAAAATGCAGAGTGAGATGTACCAAATGTGGCCATATTAATAAGAGGAACAAATACAGGGATGTAGTGATGCCAACTCAATTATCAGGGGACTGATATGAAGTTTGGTTTTAAATAGAAGAATCAGGGCAGGGGCAGAGGGCTACAGAATCAAGCAGTCCTGGTCAAGTTGGGCTGGTTGACTGTTCCTTAGCTCTGGTTCTGCAAGATAGTCTAAAAAAATCATGCCATTCCTCAGGGATCATTCTGGTTTCTGCACAATGATTACCTCTACTTAGGAGCTCAGCCTCACAATCACAGATAATTGACCTCAGGTACGTGTGTGCGCGCACATGTATCTGTCTATCTGTTTGTCCTGGGAGGGTCTGGTGTTCTGGGAATGCCAGGTGACTCAGGAATGAAAATGACTTACCTCTTTGCCTTCAGCCAGGGTAAAGGAGGCAGACACAAAATGAAGGCAGATGTCAGGCTTTCTTCCTGCTTTGGGTCCTGTAGGTCCAAGTGAGGAATCAGTGCTTTTCAGCATAAGCAGCTTTTCAATGCCCATTTCCCTACCTCAATTAGGCATCTGAACTTGAAAAATGTTATTAAAATATAACTTATATAAGAGCCAACCCATGGAAGTATATGGTTTGATGATGACTTTTAGTAAATGTAATGAGTTCTGTCTTCACCTCTGTATCCACTTGTGGAAGGGTCCACCCACCCTTAGCATCTTCCCACATGCTCTGTGAGTGTGGCCATGTTCTTGCTCTCAGCCCTAGACCATCCTTACAGTTTATGTGTATGTATTTGCCTGTTTAAGATGCTGCATGCCAACAAACTCAGGAAGGCATTATTTTGCACCTGGCCCTTTTCCTGTTACTCCCCATTGGTCAACAAAGCTAAAGGCTCCCTCTGTAATTTCAAGGCTTACTACTATGGAAGTGTAGTATCTGGCAGGCTTGCAGCTCATCTGGGAAAAATAGAGTCCAGTAATCTACCTTCTCTTATGTAGTCATTCAATTTTTGATTCTGGCAGAAGCAACTTAATGGGAATCTTTTCAAGAAATGGTTTTAGAAGAATTGGACACTTGTATTCACCAGCGCCCCCACCCCCTAGAGAGCTGAAAAGCCCTGCTCTCTAAACCACTCTAAACAAGAGCTTTAAACCACTGTTGGGAAAACAAAGGAGCCACAGACTGGAAGAAGGTATTTGCAAGCCACACATTCCCCCAAAGGACTAGCAACCATATTACATACATAAAGACTGTCTTAAAATCACAATTATAAGGAAACAAATAACCCAGAAAGAAAATGGGCAGAAGGTCTGAACATACAGTACACCAAACATCAACATGCTCAACACTGTTAAGTCATCAGAGAAACGCAAATCAAATCCATAATGTGTTGCTGATATGTTAGGCTGGCTAACATTAAAAACCAGCAGAGAACAACCTTCAAGATCAAGTGCTTGCAGGAAGGCAAAGAACTTGACACCCCTTACAGTGTTACAGCTTTTGATGGCTAATCTTGATTGTCAACTTGATGGGACTTGGAATCACCAGGGAAACAAATTTCTAGGCATGTCTGTGAAGGCTTTCCTAGACTGGGTTAACTGAGGTGGGAACACCTACCCTAAATGTGGGCAGCACTCCTTCCATTGGCAGGGTCTAGGACTAAAGGAACAGGAGAAGGCAGATCATCACTAGCATCCATCTCTGCTTCCTGTGGAGGCAGTGTGACCAGCCACACCATGCTCCTTCTGCCATGATACTTAGAGCTGTGAGTCGAGACACAGTCTTTCTTCCTTGCCAGGCTTTTGTCAGCATTTGTCACAGCAGAGGAGAAATGACTAATACTCTTTGGAAATCTGGCCTTTGTGATAAAGTTAAATATACTTGCACATGACCCAACAATTCTATTCCTATTTCTCTAAGAGAAATGAAAACTTATGTCCCCTTAGAACTGTAGCCGGGCGGTGGTGGTGCACTCCTTTAATCCCAGCACTCAGGAGGCAGAGCCAGGCGGATCTCTGTGAGTTTGAGGCCAGCCTGGTCTACCAAGTGAGTTCCAGGAAAGTGCAAGGCTACACAGGGAAACCCTGTCTCAACCCCCCCCCCCAAAAAAAAATTGTAGGTGATTGCTTATAGATATTTTATTTATAATTCTCTCAAGCAGGAAACAAATGTCTATCAAATGGTAGTGGCTGCACACTCTAGTACACCTATTACAGTGAATACTACTCAACAACAAAAAGGAACAAACTTTTGTGTATGACCCAGATGAATTTCAAATGCCCAATGTGAAAAAAAAAGAAACCAGACTTAGGTCATATGTTGTTTAATTCCATTGATATGGCATTCTTCAGAATAGTTTTTTTAAAAAAAGATTTATCTATTATTATTATTATTATTATTATTATTATTATTATTATTATTATTTGTACAGGGCTTTGTCTGCATGGCCAGAAGAGGGCACCAGATCTCTCTCATTACAGATGGTTGTGAGCCAACGTGTGGTTGCTGGGAATTGAACTCAGAACCTCTGGAAGAACAGCCAGGTGGGGGCTGGAGAGATGGCTCAGCAGTTAAGAGCACTGGCTCTTCTTCTAGCCCTATATGACATTCTTAAGAAGGGAAATCACAGAAAAAAGACCAGTGGGCTAGGGAGATAGCTTATGCAAACAGGAGGACACAAATTTACAAGTTTGTTACCCAGAATCCATGTAAAAGAGTCAAGTTTGGTGGAGTGCTGGAGAGGGAGAGGCAGACAGAGCCCTGGAGCTTGCAGGCCTGCCAGTCTAGCCTTCTTGGAGTGCTCCAGGCCAGTGCCTAAGGAATGACATCTAAGGTCAACCTCTGGCCTTCATGTGTCTATGTATAGACATGCATAGGCACATGTACACAAATGTATGTACACACACATACAAGACTGGAGGTCACTGAGGGTTGAAACTTGGAAAAGAGGTTGAAAAAGGCACAAAGGAAAAACTGAGAGAAGCTGTCCTGTATCTTGATTGCAGAGGACAATGACTGGAGTCGGGGCATCGGCTGACCTCAAAGAACTGGACACTGCCTTTAAGTCACCCTGTGATAGCCTGAAAGGATAACCTCAGGACTCTGCTCAGTAGGAGCATTTACCAGTTAGCAACCCCACATTCCGGTAACCTTGACATATGGAGAAAGTATCTCTCTTTAGCTAATTATTAAGTATTCAATATAAGAAAAGGCAGCTTACCAAATTTAGCTTGCTTAGAAGACAATTGTATTCCTCCAGCACAAAACTAAATACAGCCTTTTTGGCCATGTTTCTAGGCACGCTCACATTTCTTTTCCTCTCTAATATAGCTGTTAAGCAGATGAGGTCCTTAGTCTTTGCTTCAGCTATGAGCACTTTTCACTCAGGCTTTCTGGTGTGCATACAATATAATTCTGTTGCCTCACTTTACACCTTTTGTTGTGCCTGAGTGCAGCGTTTTGCAAATCATGTTAAATTTTGTTTGCCCAGAATAACAATAGAATGCTGAATATACATGTATATTCTATTCACATACTCCCCCAACTCTTATAGTAACAGAAGAGTCTAATGCACTCTGTCCTCCAAGGAAGCTTCTGGTAAAACAGGAGAAGCATTATGAATAATTAAAAATGTGATATTTACTCCAGGAGAAAGATAAATCTTTGAAAAGTCTCTGCCAGCGGAAAGCTTCACAGTCAGATCTCATAACCTTCCAAATACATCAGCAGTCGTCTCTGTGTCAGGGGATTCCAGTCAACTGTTAATGAGATAAAGATGCTCAACCTGATCATTAGGGTGAGATGGGCTGAAGATTTCCTGTTGTATCTCATCATTCACTGTTGTGAGCAGCAAGAAGGTACCAGATGCCTAGCTAGTGCCCAAGCCAGAGATATAAAAACAAACAAACAAACAAACAAACAAAAGAAACCAAGCAATTTCAGGCTAATGAACGTATTATGAGATTTGACTTAAAAGTTGTCAGACCTTAGGCAATTAACAGTTTCTTTATTAGAGACAGATTTGTGATGTGATTGGTTATCTAACCCACCATTAGTTTACAATTGTGTATGTGTTTGTGTGAGTGGAGGCCAGAGGCTGATGTTGAATATCTTCCATCTATTGTTTCTGCCTTTGGTTGTGGAGACAGGATCTCTCACTGAATCAGAAGCTTGTCGATTTGGTGAGGCTGGTCCACCAGTGAACTTCAAGGATCTGACTGGCTCCCCTGGGGACTCCTCAAGTTCTAGGTTTTCAGGCACAAGCTGTGTACTGGGAGGGTGGTGAATCAGGATTTATCAGAAAGCTTTAAAATGTATGCAGGGATACTGTGATCACCCAGCATGACAAGGCCCTGAGTTCCACCCCCAGCATGGCAGGAAAACAACCAACCAACCAACCAAACAAACAAACAACAAACAAATGCTACACACTTGGATCCAACCAATTTATCCTGATAAAGCATCTGAGTATGAGGCAGATTCAGCTCCTAGTGCATACGCCTTAGGTTGTCAGGATTACTGTGGTCTTTTGGTTTGGTGAGATGACTCTTGTCTTTATGCAAAATCCTGCTTTCTCCCTAACAGTGAGGGTGAATTACCATCTGACAGCTGGTCAAAGGAGACAAATACATAAACTACCTGCTCTAGGAAGTGGCAAACTGGAAGACTATTCATTTATTCATTCACACACTACTGAAAAGTTGCTTGGCTTCTCTATGAGGCTGAGCAGGTATGTGGTACATGTGAGTGATCAGACATGTAGCTGAAGAAAGAGCTTTCTGTTATTAATAGTCTAAGATGCATGACTCCAATTAGGCCTGAAACAAACACACAAACCTTTCCCATTATTCATAATCGCATTAGCAGTTTATTACCATATAAATAGTTTGTGTAAACTCCATGATTTGCTATGATCCCACTGGACAAATTTTATAGCTTTCCTATGGTTTTGCACTTTGTCTTAATATCATTTTTGAGTACCCCTTTGAGCTTCTATTACAGCACTTAAAAATCCTCAGCACTTCGGAGCAGGCAGAATTCCTAACACAACAGAGACCTGCCGCTATTCTGCTCTTTCTGCTCTTCCTCATTGGTTTTCTGGAGAGTTAATTAAGCTAGGAGCTGTGCTGACTGACACCTTGTGTTTAAGTGCATGGAGAGACTTTTTGGATTGGACAGATCTCCATCTACCTCTAGCACGTATCTGTATTACAGGACTCTACACTGACCTCCAATATGTATCATCTATATCCCTCAAGTCTAGTGTGCATTCATATCAACTTCACCATTCTATGGGGTTGAGTTTTTTCTAGTTGTCTTCAGTTTCCCATTACACTGTTCAGTGGCTCTCACCCTTTTGCTACATGAAACATGTCCATGTTTCAAGTCCTATGATCATACTGCATAGATCTTAAAACAAAAGGAGTGAAAATGCTTCACTTTTTTCCATTTCTCTTTGACTCATTAAATATTTAGAAACTGAGACTAGGAACCACACCTTTTACTAGAATTCTGTGTAAAATTTAGCAATTTGAAGGTAGTTTTGTGTGTGTAAGTGGGGTGTATGTGAGTACATGCATCTGTGAGGAGGATGCTGGTCCCCACACTTACATTCTGTAGACGAATTTCTAAACAGTCTTATTAAATAAGAAACACAGAGCCAAATACAGAGAGAGGTAATAGCCAAAGAGACCAGAGAACTAGCGAAGAGCCATGACTGCCTTATCTTACCACCTTGCCTCTGTAGCTTCCCCAGAGAGTTTCTTCCCATCTAACTTGTGTTTTTATTGCCTTGCTGTTCTGCTTTTTCATTGGCTCTAAGCCCAGCCACATGACTTCCTTGTCACTGCCTGTCCATACAGACCTCCAGGTCTCTATAGCTGGTACTAGGATTAAAGGCTCATATCACCACGCTTGGCTGTGTTCTTGACCACCCAGGGACTCTACCTGCCATGTGATCAGATTAAGGGCGTGGGCTACCAAGGCCTGATTCCTGTTTATGGCTATGTGACCTCTGATCTCCAGGCAAACTTTATCTATTAACATACAAATAAAATCACATTTCAGCACACCTGACCAGTCTGAGATTTTTGACACTACCCTGTCTTTGACAAGGGTTCCTGCATTAGTTGCTTCTCTTACTGTGATAAAATAACAGAGGCAAGTTTCCTTGTGAAAAAAACAGGTTAATTTAGCCCAGAGTTCTGGAGGTTCAAGGACACTAGCATTAGCTGAGCTTTAGTAAAGGCCTCAGGAAGGAAACACTGTCATGGCAAGAGTATATGTAGGAGGGTGAGGCCACAGTAAAGCTGTGCTTCCCAAACCCTCCCTCCCACGAGGATTCCCTCCACTGACTGCAGGACCTCCAGCTCCTTTTCTATTTATTAGTGTGTGTGTGTGTGTGTGTGTGTGTGTGTGTGTGTGTGTGTGTACATGCCACAGCATGTCACATGCCACAATACATGTGGGGAACAACTTTCAGAAGTTAGTTCTCTCTTCCCACTGTAGATTCTGGAGATTGAACTTAAGTTGCCAGGCAAGTGCCTTTAACTGCTGAGCTATCTTAACAGCCCAGAACCTCCAACTCTTAAAGGTCCCACCCACCTTCCCACATTGCCTTACTAAGGACCACGTATCCAATATATGAACTTTTGCGGGGAAATACTCAAATTGTATGTGAAGCAGAAGAGTTCTGTTTTCTAGATATTCTCGAGGACATTTAAGAACATATACATTGCCGGGCAGTGGTGGTGCATGCCTTTAATTCCAGCACTTAGGAAGCAGAGGCAGGCAGATCTCTGAGTTTGAGGCCAGCCTCGTCTACAGAGTAAGTTCTAGGACAGCTAGGGCTACACAGAGAAACCCTGTCTTAAAAACAAAAACAAAATAAAACAAAACAGAATACATACATAAATACATTACACATGCATACACACTTATATACACATGCATACATACACATGTACACACACATGCATATATAATCTTCTATTTGCTCTTGGTTTCACTGATCTGTGTGTAGAAAGAATGTCAGTCTTTCTCTTTTTGGACCCTCTATCTTTGGATCTATGACCCATTTGATGCCACTGGTTATGCAGAATTTAGTACAGTTCTGTCAATGTCCACTGTCTCTGGGACATTGGTAGTCCATGAGGTAAGTGGCAGAATGCTCTGCTTTGTTATGTTACAGCTGTTTCTTGTACCTAAGATGCCTCTACTCTGAAGGATGTTTTTATACATATTCATAAATACATAGTTTCCACAGAATGGTTCAAGTTCAAAGGCAATTGGGTTGGGGTGAATTATTCCTTTATAGCTGTTGGAGCCAACCACCTTTCTCCTGGACTTTATAGTTCTTGGTGGACAGCATGGCTTGCAGATTCATAAAATATTAAAAGTGGGGCTTAGGAGATGCTCAATCAGGAAAGTGCCTGCTGTTGAAAGTATGAAGACTTATGTTTGATCTCAGCACAAGTAAAACACAGGTATAGTGATACACACCTGTCATCCCAGTGCTGAGGAGGTAGAGACAGGAGGTCCCATGGGGCTTACAGGCCAGTCTAGCTCCACGTTCAAAAAGAAGCAGGCCTTTCTGGAAAAAAAAAAAGGTAGGATCAATAGAGGAGACACCTGACATTGACCTCTGGCTTCCACACTACATTTACATATGTACACACACACACACACACACACACACCCATCAAATGCTGAAGGCAGAACTTATTTTTGCTTTTGGAACATGTGGTGGTTTGAATAGGTATGGCTCCCATGGACTCATGTGTTTGAATGCTTGGCCCATAGGGAGTGGTACCTATAGGAGGTGTGGCCTTGTTGGAGGAAGTGTGTCACTGTGGGGTGGGCTTTGAGGTCTCATATATACTCAAGCTCACCCAGTGTGGTAGACAGTTTACTTCCTGTTGACTACAGATCAAGATGTAGAACTCTCAGCTCCTTCTCTAGTACCATGTCTGCCTCAAAGTCCCACCACAATGACAATGGACTAAATCTCTGAACTGTAAGCCACCCCATTTAAGTGTTTTCCTTTATAAGAGTTGCCATGGTCACAGTGTTTCTTCCCAGCATAGAAACCCTAACTAAGATAGAATCCTTGGAAAAAAGAAGAGACTCTATCTCAGCTGCACCAGGCTTTTTCTTTTGGGGCCACCAACCAGCTCTCAAATCACGACATAGAGACTTATTATTAGTTTTGAATGCTTGGCCTAGCTTAGGCATGCTTCTGGCTAGCTCTTTACACTTGAATTAACCTGTTTCTATTTATTTACCTTTTGACTTGGGGCTTTTTACCTTTTCTTTCTGTATATCTTACTTTCACTGCTTCTGTGTCTGACTGGATGGAAGCTGCCAGGCTTCTTGCCCTGGCCATACATGTCTGTCATTCTCTCCTCCTTCTGTTGTTCCTCTCTTCTCTTCTCTTTCTGAACCTAGATTTCTCTTCCTATTTATTCTCTCTGCCTGCTAGCCATACCTATCCCTCTCCTATCTAGCTATTGACCATTCAGCTCTTTATTAGACCAATCAGGTGCTTTAGGCAGGCAAGGTGAAACAGATGCAACATATCTTTACATAACTAAATACATATCTTACACCGTTAAACAAATGCAGCATAAACAAAAATAATACACCTTTACACAGCTAAGGTAATAGTCCACAGCATAAACAAATGTAAAACATCTTCACCCAGTTAAAATAATATTGCACAACATTCTGCTTCAGAAATTACTATGAAACTCATGGTCAGCCTGAGTCATGACCAAAATGAAGAACTAGGGACTTCATTGCACCCTCTGGCTCAAGATTTAGTGTGCAATGCCACAAACCACACTGCTACCTGTAGCTGAAAGTTTTCCTTTGTCCTGCCTGGCCCACAGTCAGGACAAATATCTCTCACTCATTGGTCCTGCAGCTGCATGGACCCAAATAAACAAACACAGGATAATATATATTATATTAATATATAATATATTAACCATGATTTTTAAACTATGGCCATGGCAGGATTCTTGTTATCTCTAGTTCTTATATCTTAAATTAACCCATTTCTATAAATCTATACTTTGCCATGTGCCTCATGGCTTACTGGTAACTTTACATCTTGCTTCTTCTTCTGGCGGCTAGCAGTGTCTCCCCTGCTCTGTCTTGTTCCTTCCTTTCTTTCTCTTTAGAATGTCCCACCAAACCTTATTCTGCCTCACCATTTGGCCAAACAGCTTTATTTATCAACCAATCAGAGCAACACATTTTCACAGCATATAGAATGACATCACCCATCAGCTACCTACATTAGCTTTCTGCTGCCATATACTATGCTAGGGACCTACCCCTGACAGACATCTCTGGTGACATTGTCTTGGGATCCTCAATATTTAGAATGTGATACACTTGTTTCTTTCTTTCTTCCTTCCTTCCTTCCTTCCTTCCTTCCTTCCTTCCTTCCTTCCTTCTTTCCTTCCTTTCTCTCTCCCTCCCTCCCTCCCTCCCTCCCTTCCTTTCTTTGTTTTAGTTTTTCAAGACAGGATTTCTCTGTGTAGTTTTGGTGTCTGTTCTGGAACTCACTTTGTAGACCAGGCTGGCCTTGAACTCACAGAGATCCGCCTGCCTCTGCCTCCCGAGTGCTGGGATTAAAGGGATGTGCCACCACCGCCTGACTTACACTTGTTTCTTTTGTTTCTAAGTTCCTTAGTCAAATCTATTTTGTTACAGCTCCTCGTCAGATGAGATATTACATGACAAAATACCAGAAACTTCATGGCTTAAAACAATGCCCACTTGCTTTCCTGGAGTTGTATGGATCTGCAGCCAGTTTATGGGTAGAACAATTAACTACACTGTTTTCAGGGTACTTTGGGGAGGAGAGTGAGCCTCTGACTCTGACCCCCTTTGGAATAGCAGTCCAATACAAATCCTATTCCTGGGCCACCACTGGATGTGGGGAGCTATCCTCACAGCACAGTCTTCAGACAAGCTGTCTTCAAGGAACTACATCAAGGAGCCTCCCTCTGCCCTGCATGATGAGCTGCTAGGCTTCACACACTGGTGAAATGGGCGGAGACTTTGGGAGCTCTGAGAGGAAGCAAATGTGTTTTGCATGTGGAATATATGTAGATAATTTTTGGGCAGAAGACAAACTGTAGAAAGTTGAAGATGGCTGTACATTTCTTGCTACTTTCCCATTGATATAGTTAGAGTCTGGTTTTTTTTTTTTTTTGGTTTGTTTGTTTTTTGTTTTCTGTTTGAGCTGAGCTGGTCTAACTTACCTGACTGCTGCAATGCTGCAGAAGTGATGTTCTGGACTTGTGAGTTTAGGTCATGACAAATTTTGCAGCTTTCACCAAATGTATGAGACACTTGCCCCTGGAGCCCCTCTGTTGCCTTGTTAACAACAGCAAAACTGCCATGTTCTAAGGTGGCTCAAGACTCTCTAAGGTGAAGAGAAGCTTTGTGTGGAGAGTGGGATGAAAAGAAGGCTCAGGTGTTATGGTTGAAGTAATGGGATCATTTCATCATGGAGCACAGGTAACTTATTCTTTCTCATCCTGCCCCAACTTCTGACTCACAGATACATAAGCAAAACAAATGGTTGTTTTTCTTTTAAGCCAATACATCTTGGGGTTTATTAATCAATAGATAATTAATATTCAGCCCCCTTTCCTGTTGAGATCTCAGTGCTGTTTTCTGGGATCAAGACAAGTTCATCAGAAATGCTACTTCATTCTTAAGCCTCACTGGATTGTAGAGGTGTATTCTCTCTTCTTCCCCCACTAAGGGGCTCCTCTGCCCACGTGTAGAGCAGCAGGGACAAAGGGGCAGAATGGAAGATTAGCTGCCCAACTCCATACTTTCATACCTCTGAACTTCAGCTCAGCTGAAGAAGATTCTAGCAGTAACAGTGATAAAGAGAACCTTCTGCCCAAACGAAACATTCCATTATAAACAACTATGTTCAGTGAATACACATCAATATTGGATTTAAATGTTCGTGTGTGCACATACTACAAGGGATGTAAGTATGTTCAGTTGTGTAGAGGCCAATGTTGGATGTCTTCCTTAACTGCTGTCAGCCTTATGTTTTGGGAGTGTCCCTCAATGAATCTGGAGCTTTCCAATTTAGCTAGACTGGCTGGGCAGTAAGTCCCTTGGATGCACCTGTTTTCTGCCTCCTCATCACTGGAATTACAGCCTGTGCTTGTATCTGGCTTCTGTTTGAGTGCTGAGGATCTAACTCAGGCCATTGTGGGTACGTAGCAAGCATTTACTGACTAAGGCATCTCTCAAAACTTACATTGAAATGATTTTAGAGGATATTTAATGTATTGATAAACATTTCAATCTTCAGTAAATAGGAAAGCTAGGCAATGTTTAGGCCTGTGTAGGTCACATAGTCCTTTAGTGCCTGAGGACACTAGACTGGATTTGTTACCATGCATTTCTTGGTGACATCCATCTCTGGCCTTCAGTTCATGGTATTTTAGCAGGAGTTCTTCCTCTGAAAGAGGCCAGGAAAGGACTAGATTTGTATCTCTGCGACAGTCATCTGGGAGAAGCCACTTAAGAAGGGACAGTTCCAGAGGTTTTGGATCATCATCAGTCAGGTCCATTACTTTGGGTGCATGGAAGCAAAACATCATGGTGGTAGCCAGGTAATAAGGATAGAAGGAGGGCTGAGGATCCCAATGTCCCATATCAAACTCAGCCTCTAATGACCTATCTTCTTTTTGCTAGGTCCCACTTCCTAAATGCTTCAAAAACTCCCAGTAGCACTAGCAAGCAAGCTTTTAATGGGTCTTTAGACCTAAACAAGGGGATCTGGAGAAGTGGAAGATAAGCCTTGCACAGATCCAATCAGAACTGCCATTTGGAATGTTTTGGGATGCATCTGTGAGGCCAAGGCCTGAAAAGTCTGTGCGCATATATTTTGAAGTGATTTTTGAGACAAGTTCACAGTCTAATCTTCCATGGCCTACACACTCATTCTCAGTCGGAAGGGGATGGTTCCTTTCCACACTGTACATTCCTGTTGCTCTCTCTGTATACAGATAGTAGTTTTCAATGTGCCCTTTCCCAAGCAGTTGCCAGGTATATGAAAGTCTGAGATCACCCACAGAACCAAGAAGCTGCAGTCTTCTTGGGTCCTCAGCACCTGACCTCCCAGATGCTTAAGACACTACACTCTGCTGCTGCCAGGGGCAAAATCCAAATCAAGAAGAGATCAGAAAAACTTTACTAGGAACACAGTGTGCTTGAATGGCAATGACAGTTGTCCACCAATAGGCTTTGAGAAATGAAGACTGAGAACCACTGGTTTGTCTACAAGATTTTTCTTCTAAGCCCTAGGCATAGCTCCACTTCTTAGGGTGCTTTTTTTGAGGCAGGGTCTCATGTACCCTAGGCTGGCCTTTAACTCACGTGCAGTAGAACTCTCGGTCTTCCTGCTTCCATCTGCCCATTGCTGGGTTATGGGTGTGCACCACCTCCTGGGTTACTTTCATTTTGGTTAGCATTTCATTTTCCTATCATGATCCCCTACCTGACATCCTAAAATACAGACTATGAGTCATGTATGATTTCAGAGGTTTTTGGAATATAATCCTTCACTTAATATCAACACTGCTGCATTCAGAGCTCCAATCAATCCAGTCTGGCAGGCATTGTATTTCAAAACTATCACACAAAGACATTTCCCTTTCAAGACATTTCACTCTGTTGCTGTCAAAGAGAAACCCATTTAGAGCAAAATCAAAATCAAGGGAGCAGGATAACTCTATTGGGAAGAAAATGAGTGTGTTTATAGTGAGAATGAGAAGACAATGAAGCATCCATGTGGAGTCAAGTGAAGACCAGAACACTGTGGGTAAAGCAGGACCAAATCCACTTTTACCTCGTAAGGCTTCCTGCAGACTACTGACAACAGGGGTAAGTTAAAGGATTTTTGTCTTGGCAATATTCTCAGTAACAGAACAGTCAATCAAAGATTCACAAAATCTCATAAGAATTTGAAAAATGGGTTAATGCCTAAAGCAAGGAGAGGAGGCTTAGGAGCTGAGGGATTGCACATAGCATAAGAGAAGGGACACCTGCCTGTCCTCTAAAATGCACCCATGAACTTTGTCTTGTGCTTCTACTTGCAAGCTGGACACTCAAATGATTGTTTCCTTTCTTCTGTTATGAGGGGAGAAAACACTTGGTGACAGGGAGGACAGGAAGCCCTGGTTATAACCTCTGGGCCCATCTGGAGGCAGTCATAATAGGCGTATTTCTTTGCCATGTAAGTATGTGAAATTTTCTTTTAATATGTTTTTAAAGTTAAGCCTGTAACTGTGACTGGCAATTTACCTACATAGCAACTATGTAAGGAGAAACATTCTAGCAAAGCATGCTAATTTTTCAGTAACATGTAGGTAATTGCTTATGAATCAACTTTGTTGTAACTCATTCTTCTTTTACCTAGAAGTGGAGTGCCCAATTTGGAGTGAGTACAATGCCCCAGGGTGTCTGAAGCTGTCAGACCACTTACCTCCTGGTGTTCATGTGGTTTTCACTCCCTTAGCAAGTGAGACTGCTCTTCTGTGTGCTTTCAACCATAAAATTGGTTTTAGCTGACATTTCTATCTATTGTTTCATGTCCTTTATACTGTGAGGTAGGGAGCTGACAAGAAGGGAAAAAACTCAGTAAGTAGACATAATAATAATAATAATAATAATAATAATAATAATAATAATAATATAGAATTGTATATTAAGCACTTCTCAGTTTCTTAAAAGTCTATATTTGAAGCTGGGCATGGTAGTACACACCTGTAATTCCAGTTCCCAAGGAGGCTGCAGCTGAAGGACTGCAAGTGTTAGGCCAATCTAGGTTACACAGAGAGATTCTGTAAAAAAAATCAAGAGACTAGAGAGATGGTTCAAGTAGTTAAGAGCACATGCAGAAGACCTGGGGGCAGTTTCCAGCACGCATTCCAGGTGTCTTGCTCTTCTGGCCTCTA
Organism: Onychomys torridus; assembly: GCF_903995425.1. Lineage (NCBI taxonomy): Eukaryota > Metazoa > Chordata > Mammalia > Rodentia > Cricetidae > Onychomys > Onychomys torridus. The sequence continues at coordinate 2,692,468 of NC_050453.1, read as the reverse complement.
CAGGCACCTGTACACACATGGTTCATATGCGGACAAGTGGATATATGTGTGCACATGGACATGCCCACACATATATAGATACAATGAAGTAAAATTAGAAAGACAATCTTTGAAAAAATCAAGTCTGTACCTTTGGATACAGAGCTTGGCAAAAGAGATCCTTACTAGAGTAGTTCTTGTAAGAATCATGTGTATAATTAATGTCATACTCTGGTTAATTCATGAGAAGTGTATGAGTTGATTTTCTTCACAGTGATGTTCAATCAAGCATGCTAGCATTAATAATTAACAGCACCAAGGTCTTATAAGATTGCTGGCAGGTGCTAGGGCGCTGGAGAAACACTGATTCCTACCCCTTGCCAGCAAATTTTAATTTTCTTCTTGATTGTGGTAATCTAAGCATTGTAACTGATAGTTTTAAAGTAGACAATGCATTCAGTTACATATATAATAATGTTTAAGGGGCTGGTGATTAGAATTACATACAGATTCAAACAATATTTCATGAGCTGATTTGTTCAAAATATTGCTAAAGAACTCTTTAGGGGGATGGAGAGATGGCTCAGCAGTTAAGAGTACTCTCTGCTCTTGCAGAGGACCTGGGTTTGGTTCCCAGCACCCACATCAGCTAACTTATGACTGCTTGTAACTCCAGTTGCCCTGGGGAACCAATGCCCTCTTATGTAGGCACACACACATATATATTTAAAATAAATGACACTGAAGAACTCTTTAAGGACTTGCAAGTTTCTATTGCTTCTTTCCCAATATTTCAGTCACAGTTCCTGGAAATGGTTTAGATCATTGTCAATACAAAAATCTCTTTTGGAATCTAGGCTTGTGAAAAGACATGCATTAGGCCGGGTGGCGGTGGCACACGCCTTTGATCCCAGCACTTGGGAGGCAGAGGCAGGGGGATCTCTATGAGTTCAAGGCTAGCCTGGTCTACAGAGCAAGATCCAGGATAGTCAGGGCTACACAGAGAAACTGTCTCGAAAAACAAAAACAAAAACAAAAACAAACAAACAAACAACAACCCCCCACACCCCCAAACCTAAATAACAACCCTCAACTCAATGTGTGAGACTTCACTTTCCCCTTAACAGCACCGTTTTGAACACCTATATTCCCTTAACTTGTATTTGTGACTATGTCAATGTGCAGACAACAGAAGAAATATGGAGGCTTACAACTCTGGGCTGAGGAATGTCCCATACTTCTGCAGTTCTTCTGTGAACTTCTCTTGAAATTGCAGGCACCAAGAGTTTACACACAGAAGTACTACCATTGACTGCCTGCAGAATGAGGAATGTTGGACTTCTAAGCCTCTGCACTAGGGAGTATGTACTCGGCAGTATGGAGCTGGAGCAGTTTGATATATGGAGATAGGGTGCTGCTGAAACAAACCCTAAAGCCCACAGTTCTGACTTTGGGACTGGGCCTGGGAGAAGCTGGAAGGGCCCTGAGCAGGCAATGCCTTAGTGGGACCCCAAGGACCTTTTAGAGTCCAGGAGTGAGAACTGGAAAGAAGGTAAGAAACATGTTACTGGAGACAGCAAATCTTCATCATGTTAGTAGTGCAGATTTGTCCCTAAAGTCAACATTACATTGTTTCAAGCAGTCAACAACCCAGGCCAGGAGATCTGCAGTCAGAATGCTGAATGGCTCTGCATAAGATGAGGAATAAGGGGTTGGGGATTTAGCTCAATGGTAGAGGCCTTGCCTAGCAAGCGCAAGGCCCAGGGTTCGATCCTCAGCTCCACCAAAAACAAAACAAAAAACAAAAACAAAACCAAAAATTAGGAATAAGGGACATACTGGTTAAACATGAGGGTCAAGACTCACTGGACACAAACATTCCACTTCTTTTCATTCATAGTCTTTCCAGATGGTCTACGAAGTTGAGATGGAGCTGTGAGGCTGCAGCAGCCACACTAAGGCCGAGGGTGTGACTGCAGATCTGTTAAGAGCTCACACAGTCTTACCATGGTACACTCTAAACCTTTTCAGACATAGCAGATCAAAGGAAGACCCTTTCTATTAAATAGCAGGACACCTTGACCTGCAGATAGCCATGTCTCATAGGTGTCCTGAAAGTCCCAGGCAGAAAGCTGCAGAGTGATTTGTGAATGTGGTTTTTGCCTGATAAAGTAGGATGGAATCGAGCACACAAATTCCCCATGGCTTTAAATGGTTTGTAGCTTGGACCAAGAAGAACACAGAATAACATGGAAAGAGGTCACTGCCTCCCTCAAACCCTCAACTTCTACAGTCATGAAACTGACTTGATGTCGTTGTGCCACTACAAAGGTGGACAGCACGGTATGGGAAGCAGGGACTTGCTGGGAGCCAGTCTTTTTGAGGAGGCTTACCCAGGTCACTCTCTACTTGCCCCACTCTTGCATATGAGGTGTACATCAACAAACACGTAATTTGTCTCTCCAGATTACAGCTCCTCAGAACACCTCTCATGGAGCCTTATCTATACTTGGTTCTGACAGGAAATGCCACTGTGGTCAAAGACCAGCAGTCCTGAAAAGGGGCTTAGGTGCATTTTGTGAGGACAAATGAACTGTTGTGGCTGCAAGGGAGACAGGCAGAGCACATTAAGCATGGTGACTTGTGCAATCTCTGTGCTGTTCCTCTGGATCTGGACAGGACTCTGTAGTGGCTGACAGTATGAAGAGAACACTGCATTGAAACAAGGTGTAGGAATGCCACACACCCCTGCTTTGTTCTCTTGGGATGCTTATTCCTAGAGCTCCACTTCCAGATGTGAGTAGACCAAGCAGCCATATGATCAGCTACAGCCATCACCAACCACTGGACATATGGGATACTCTTAAAATGAGGCCAGTCTAGCCATCAAGGTACCTCCAGCCTTTGAGCAGCCCCAGGTGATGCCACCTGAAGTGAGAAACTGTTCCTGTTACACCATGCACAAAATGGAAGACTGGTTAGTCTCTTAGAGCCACTTAGCTTCTGGCAGCTAGATAGGCAGCAACAGAAAACCAGAAAAGAGAATGGAAAAGAAATTACAGTATGATAGCCACAAGAGAATACTGCTTAGCCACAAAAATGAGTGAGGCAGGACAAAATGCAACAAAAAAGATGAATCTTCAAGGCCTTAGTTTAGTGGAAGTAGCTGGAGACAGAGCGCAGACTATATGTTTCCACTACAAGTAAGAACAGTCCAAGGTGAGCATGCACAGCAAGGCTGCCTCCTGGTAATCCAGGGACACAGGAACTGTCTTGTAGGTGGAGTGGTGTGATTGTGCATTACCAAGGGGCTCATTTGTCAAAGGAGCACAGGTAAGTAACACTGGTACCTGCCAATGTATGTGACATTTAGTTACTGTCCAGACACTCAACACCAGAGAAAAACCAAACAGCACAAATTAAAGGGATAAAACAAGAATAAGGACAACAAATAGCAAGCAGTTACTTATAACCATCCCGTTGGCAGTGGGGAGGGGCAGCTTGCATAAGCACAGTGTTCATCATGGAAGGTCTTTATACTCGAAGAGAATTCCTGGGGTGTCAGTTTAGTTGATTCTTTCTTTGGTACTGGAGATTGAATTCAGGGGCTCATATATTCCAGGCAAGTGCTCCACAATGAGGCACACTCTTGGTGTCTTCTAATTATTTTATAGGAGTTGGATATGTACTGTGACATTTTCCCACTGAGCTTCATCCCTAAAATGTGTTTTTCAAAGCTACTTTTGTAACATGTATCAGTTAAACTATATGCTTCAGGTATGTAACAAATCCCATTCAGACTCTAGAAAATGTGAAATTTGGTGAAATCTAAATTCCTATCACTGGCCTATCCTTTTCTTGTGGGCTCTGGACCGACATTCAATGTCTGCCATCTGCCATCATGCCTGAGATGTCAAAGTCTCCCAAAGCTGATGACATGGTCTCCAAGATGCCCACTATATCAAGAGAAACTGACACTCTGAACCTAATTGCCCAAGCCTGGGACAGATTTTGCTCAGATATTGCCCTCCTTGTACCTCAAATGCTACTAGCTACCCACACCAGTTTGGTTTTCTGATTCTTTCTCTTTCTCCCTTAGTTCTAGCTCTCAACAGTTTGCATGCTGTGACTCAAAGGTCTTCCTTCCAGTGTTTCCTCCCTTCCAGTGTTTCTCTGACCCATCCTCCAAACTACAAGGAGGGCTAGCTACTACAGCAAAAGTCTCCTCACACTGCTATCTAAACTCTTGAGGAATTTTTCTTTGCCCACTGCTCATGTGAAACAAAGCCCTGCACACGCTGTTCTTGGCAATCTCTACAACAGTTTCTCACCCTACCATTTTCAGTGGTTGATAAATGACTTCTGGTGCCCATTAGTCAGTCTACCTCATATCTGCATGCCTGTGTTCAAACACTGTCTCATCCAAATTCCCTAGAAATTACACAGCTCTCTCTCTAGGCAACATTCTTACTACAGATCCTTGCCTAAACAGCTCACATGTGCCCCTCCCAAAGAATAACCCCACATCTGTGAGGATGGAGTGCCATTCACAGAACTGTTGATATTTTCCCTTGTTTGGTTTTCAAGACAAATGAAACCACACACTTCATTTGGAAGTAAATGTATCTCATTTTTGTTTAAATACCCAAGCCCAAACAGTTACTACACACAGGATATGCTTAATAGTTATTTGTAGGACAGACTGAAGCTCAAACAAAAATAGTTTTAAACAGTAATATTTCATTGAAAATGGAAGTGATAAAAAGCTAGGGCTAGGGACCTAGGGACATAGCTCAGTAGTAGAGTACTTGTCTAGCACAAGCAAGACCCTGGGTTAGATCATAGAAATAAACAAACCAAACATCAAGCAATCAAACAAAAATAAACACAAACCAACCAAACAAAATGCTGATGTCCTTAAATTGACAGCACAGACTGACATTTTAAATGAGTAAAATCTTCCAAAGGTTAGAACCAAAAAGTTTTAACCTGTCAGTCAAAAACCAAAAGGAAAAATATTCATAATGAGGGAGGGCAAAGGTGCCAGTATCACAGACTGAATACATTAGACTTCTTTAGGGACCTAAAGGATGGGAAACTTGGGCACTAGGATTTGTGGAAGGCACTAGTGCTGTACAGCGTAGATATACAAAGGGGATACACTGAAAATGAGCATCTGTTCATCAAGCAGGAAAAGACAGAATTAAAACTACACAGATGCATTTTAGGAAAGTGCTAGGTAATGTGCCCAGCTAGTGTCGTAATTTCATGCTCAGTCAGTTGCATTCTCAGGGGAAAGCAGGTCTCAAAGCTTAAAACCTTACCGAGCACCCTGGCTTCTGTTTCAACATGGCCAGAACCTGGATATTCTTACTCACGCTTAAAAAGGAACAACAAACTAGGCATGGAGACTTACGTGGAGATGTGCAGATTCTTGGGGCCTGCTGGCCAGCCACCTAACCTGCTTGGTTAGCTCCAGGCATGAGACCCTCAAAGGACAGGAAAGAGAGTGGATAGCACCAAAGGAGCAATTTCCAGGGTTGTCATCTGGTCTCCACAGACATATGCACACATGTGTACATAGGTATATGTGCACCTGTACACACATGCATGTACAAAAATACACACAAAAGAACAACAACAATAACAAAAGCTGAACAAAATGGAAATAAACCATTACTTGATTTGGAAGTTAAACAACACACTTATAAATAATACATGTGTCACACAAGCCTCAGGAAAAACGTATTTGAACTAAATGAAAACTAAAACAGACATCAAAATCAGCAGGTTTGTGGGATGCAGTGAAGTAGTGCTTACAGGCAGAGTTGCAGCTGCACATGCATCAGGAGAGAGGGAAGAGCCAACATCAGTCACAAATTCCCATCTCAGGAAGGGAGAGAAAGAACAATTTAAGTCTACAGCAAACCAAAGAAAGAAAAAATAAAGCTGAAATAAATGACATTAAAATAAAGACATCAGTAGTAAAAATCAACAAAATGAAAAAAATTATTGTATGAAAAATATGTAGCCAGGCAAGGGAGGATGGAGAGGAGGGGATGGAAGAGAAGCAGCAGGCTCTGATGTTAGAACAATGATGTAATATTAACAGTTACGATTTCAAGAGTTGGATACTTGGAGGAAATGGATCAATTCCTTTCAGACACACATGATTAAAACTGGCACAAAAGGGGAAGGTAACAGGAACAGGCCTGTATGTACTAAAACCTGAGTAACAGCCTCCAAGAAGAAAAAAACATCAAGCAAAAATGGTTTCACAGGTAATTTTACCAAACATTAAAAAGACAAATTGCTGTCTTATCAGTGAGCTCTCCCGCACATTCTTCCTCTCAGAAGTGGAGGAAGCTGTCTCCATCCAGTCTCTGAGGCCCAGCACCGAAGCCAGACAAAAAGACATTACAAAGCGACCAGGCACATCTGCAGAACACAGATGTGAAACCCTCAGCAATGTTAGCGTACTGACTAAGGTAATGTATAACAAGAACAGTTGACCACAACCAAATGAGATTTACTCTAGGCCTGCAAGGCCAGGTCAACACAGCAAATCTATCAACAGAATCTACTACTTCTGTGGGCTAAAGAAGAAAACCCCATGTGACCATTAGCATCAGATATAGAAACAGCCTTTGTCAAAACCCAACAGCCATTCATAATGAAACTCATCAGCAAGCCAGGTACCACATATGTGTCACTGTGCAACTAGTGAATCCTGTAAATACTTAATGAATGGGAAGATACATTATGTTCTACATATGTATAACCTTGCAATTAATGAAATCCTGTAAACAAATAAATGGGAATATATTTTATGTTCCTAGTTTCAAAAACTTGGTACTAGAAGTTACCAATTTTCTTTCGTGTTCAATAAACTCCAATGGAAACTGCAAGAAACTACTTCATAGAGATCACCAAACTGTTTCTAAATTTTATATGGAAGAGGAAAACAAAAACAAAACAAACCCCCCCCCCCCCATATAACAGAGAAGACAGTACTGAAGGACAAAGTTCTGAAAGGACAGAAAAGCAAGGTTTCCCGAGAGCCCACTGTGGAGACGGCATGGTAGGTACAGGGAGGACAGGCATCCAGACACAGAAACAGCGGAGAGCACAAAAAGACACTGGAATGAAAGCAGTTCTTGGAGGAGGGACACTGTCTCCAACAGATGGCACCAGAAAAAAACTGCACACCTATCTGAAAAAAAGAAAATCAGGCAGAGACAGTCAAACCTTTTATCTTCCCAAGTGGATGATAGACATAAACATAAAAAGCAGAAAGACAGGAGACAATCTATGTGACTGTGATATGGCTGTGAATTTTAAGATACAGCATCAAAAGTATAATTCGTGAAAGAAAAACAGGGGTATAGTGAACTTGATTAAAGTTACCACTTCTGCTTAGTGAAGACACTGTTGAGAATATGCAGCTATACCACCACCCAAGCAAAGGCACTTTCTGAGTACTGTGCCTAGCGAAGGTCCTGAGTACAAAGTACACAGAGAAGTTACAATTCAGCACCATAGCACTCAGAGAACGCGCGCGCGTGCACACACACACACACACCTGTGTCTCCCTGTCAAGGAACTGCAGATAACAACAGTGAGCTACTACTCAACAATTAGAATGGCTAAAACCAAAAAAACTGGCAAAATCAATGGCTTCCAGGAGTGTACAGCTACAGACTCTTAGGACTTTGGAGATTTCTCCACACAATGACAAAATCACTCAACAGTGCCTTTCTCAGACACCCAACCTGTTAAAGCAATTCATGGCTGTTATCTCTCCCCCATTGTGTGGTATTTAATTACTTCACATTTAGTGATTTATACTTTTTTATAATTCATTCTCATATACCAGCCAAACAAATATTTCACATTTTTACTAAGGTCTCATAATTTAAAGTTAGCAATGACTTTATTTTCAAATAAGAAACATTATGGAATATTTGGATAATCTTGGGAATGAAGAGTTGATTTAAATATTGTGTGGCATGCTGGAGGTCAAAGAAGTTACAAGCAACTTGCAATTAAAATGTAACCTTCAGAATTACATGTTATGATGATAAATGTATCTTTTAATAGCAGAAAATGATAACTTACCGACTTTCTAGCAAGACTGCAGAAGTGCCAATTTTTTGCTGGAATTTCACCTTTTATCTATTGTAATTCTCTGAAAACAAGAAGTCATGACCCATATGCATATTTTTTCAAGTACCAAATAACTAATAAATCATCCCTAATTGAGGCATTGTTTAGAATTCAGAAACTTTTTTTTTTTTGAGAACATTGATAAGCAAATTTTTGGGGTGGGAGAATTAATCAGTAGATACTAGGAAAAGATACAAAGTATTTTGTGTGGCTGAAGAGCATGTTATGAATACATTTGTTTTGGACAGAAATGATTTTCCATTGTGTTTAATAGAGACAACTCCTTACCAAAAAAAAAAAAAGAAAAAGAAAAGACAAAGAAACCAGACCTAGTAAGTATTGGTGTTCCACTATCTCAGAATGCCAAAGAAAAAGGAAAGGCTGGGGCTGGAGAGATGGCTCAGAGGTTTGGAGCACTGACTGCTCTTCCAGAGGTCCTGAGTTCAGTTCCCAGCAACCACATGTAATGAGATCTGATCCCCTCTTCTGGCCTGTAGTCATAAATGCTGTATACATAATTAATAAATCTTTAAAAAAAAGAAAAAAAAAAAGGAAAGGCTGGTCAGTTGATGGAACTCAGGATTCAATGGTCATCAAACAGAAATGAGGTGATGCAGCAACTTGAATTTCTGTCAGACTGAAGCACCAAATGATTGAGTAAGTTAAACTGGTTGTTATCCTCCTGGAAACAAAATAGACACGGTAATGTAACATGAAAAGAACCTAAACTCAAGGTAGACATTATACTTTACACTGCTGCTTTCAGAGAAAGGACTTGTTAACAGGAATCCAAGGGAATGACAGGCTCACAGCCAAGGAAAGACAAAGCTGTGTAATGGGATCCATGCCACATTCCAACTCAGGAGTCCAGCCTGTTAAAGCACTTATTCCTTTCTTGATTTATAACAACTTTCAAGGAATCATTTTAAAATGTTTGCCTGGAGTCTTCTTTTCTTTGGAGGTCAGATTTGACTCACAGTGAAAAAAATATGATCCAAATATTTTGACAACAGTATTTGATTGCATATGTGATTCTTTTCAAACCTGATCTTGTGGACACACAGACCCACTTGTGTATGTAACTGACATTAGCCAATTCTGCCTAACAGTCACGTTACCACTTGGATGGGAGTGAGAATTTGGAATGAGTTTTATGTATCATCATCAGAGAAGTGGGATGTTTATCCTTCCACATGAGTGCTAAAACTGGAACACTTTTTTTTTTTTACATAAATGTGAAGAAAAGTAACTTTTAATGCACACAAAAATTTATTCTCTGGAAAATTGAACTGCCATTAAAATCTCCTTGGACTGGTGTAATTTTAACATTTTTACACACAAGTCAGCAATTTCTTTATGTAATACAATTATACAAAAGGAAAAAGGCACCGCGATAGTCGGTGTAGAGAGTACAAAAGAAGGTCTGAGAGTTAAAGGCAACGGACGCACAGCGCAACTCCAGCAACACGAGGTGGTTCAGCCATTCACTACAAAACGACGGCTCACACAGTCATCAGCTTCTATTTTTGATCAAGTGCATATAAATATGTGACAACAACACAACACTGTTGATGACCGACCACATGGACATACTATGTACATGAGCAAAGTTCACTCATGGGTGAGAGTCACTAGCAAACATGTCAAAGACAGTGGAGACCAAAGGAAACACCAATAGGCAGCACATTTCTTCGGGTTGGTTGAGACAATTCTGCTCACAGAGCAGTTAAAGGTCATCATTCAGTTACACCTATTATTAGAAAAATAAGTAAGAAAGCTCCATAGAAACTAGACTACTAAGGAAGCTTCTTGCCTCAAAAACTGAAAGAAAGAAAGGAAGAGAGGATGGGAAAGGAAGAAAGAGAAGGGGATATTGAGTAAAAAGATCCACTGATTGAGTTTTTTTCTATAAAAATTACATTATTTTGAGAAGCAAAGTCCCAGGGCAGAAGTACCAAGCAGTGATGAACCTCTTGAGTTTTAGAAAAAAGACTAGGTCCCGACACTTATCAGACTCTTAAAATTCATAACTCAAGCACTGGGAACAGTTCTGATACACCATCTTATTTCAGAAGTCAGATACAAGTCCAGCCAACTTGCTGGGACATGGCAGTCACTGCCAGCTAAGGCAAAAGCTGTCCCTTCTGTATCAGCTTTAAAGCGCCTCAGAATTGCTGTACTGTTTTTACCAGAAAGTTATTGTAATAAAACTATGTAGAAACACAATAAATAAAATTTTACACTATGTTACTACTATAGTTTTTCTCTTGGTAAACTCAAATTCTTTGGGAGTACCACCACACATTTCTATCTGTGCTTGAAATAACACTCCAATACCATGTCAGCATACTTGTCAAAGATGTCAGTGCATTACAGGACATATCAGTATCCTCAGTTATTTGTCCAACAAAACTGCCAAAATGTCATACTCACCTTTAAAAAGACCTTCCTCTAACTTTATGGTATTAGCTTCAGTTTTGTATTTTTGGAAATCAACTTGAGAGAGATCAGAAGGAGAGAATATGACACAATGGCCTACGATTCTTCATTCCCAAGAAGCTGGCTTCCTTACAATTGCCTGGAAACTACAAATCTTACCACTTCCACACTAAGACTTAATCTCTGGGTACTGAAACTGCTGCCAACAATTACAGATAAGAAACAAAGTATTATATCCCAGTACTGCCCAGGTAGGATTTCCTAGGAAGCTCATTCAGACCTAGACTCTCGGGCTTTCCTCTACACCAAATGAAACAGAATCTCCGGAAGGAACCTAGAGAGAAATCTTAAGTACATTACAAATTAGGAGCCACTGTCTGTGGTTTTTGGGGAGTTTGTTAGGAGTCCAACCCATGTTTTCTCATCTTCTAGTAGTACTGCTGAATTCACAGTTCACTTTCCTACTCAATCCCAGTGCCCTGAACATGCCTTTCTCTATACCTCATATCCTACAAAAAGACACCATCCAATGCCAGTCTCAAGAGAACACAAGATCATGAAGGAAGACTTGTCCATCCAACCTGTAGCCCCTACAACAGCACATGACACACAGCTGGGATTCTTATACATATATATATTAAACAGAGAAAAGGAAACCCAGTCAGTGAACAAGGCTCACAAAAGAAGACTTTCACAACAGTAGTGCTGATTCTACCAGAGATTTCATTCACCAGCATTTGCTGTGTGCCTCCTATTAGCAAATGGGCTCTTAAAGTCTCTAGAACATAGCAATTACTAACAACGAAGGGGAGGGAAGCTAGGTGTGAGTTTTGTCTATTATTAACGAACTTTAACAAAAGAACATGAATGTGCACAGGAAGGCAGCGGTCTCTCCTCTCCTCTGATATGATGAGTTAGAAGATAGTCTGTCATTTCACAGGTAGAAAGATGTATACAGATAATAAAAATACCTTGGTCAAGAAGAATAATTGAATTAATATATTTTCAGAATCAAGTGCAATGTAGACACTGTACAAATCTCAAGTCCTTAAAAATAAAAATCACCCCAATTATGATACCAAAGTACCATTTGTGTTCTGAGAGGGCAAGCCTCCTCAACTGTCTTTTTGCTTTCTAAGCTCTACTCTTACCTCTGCCATTCAGATAAACTGGGCAGGACTTGCCCAGTACAATGCTGCTTTTTTCGCCCATGATAAAGAGGGTGAAGATGCAATGTGCATGAGTGGGCTTGTAGTGATCCCATTTCCACTGTGGTTTACTTAAAAGAGGGGCACCCTTGGGGGACAGCTTGGCTTCTCCAGACAGCAGCTTCTTCACAGATAAAACACTGGTGATGTTACTTGCCTCTTACATGTTGTGAGAGTCAAATAAAACAATAAATTATTGTCTCAGTTCCTTACTAAGTTACAGCTGTAACCCTCATCAGTATTGCAGCTTTGGAGGGCACAGGTGATGTTTTAGGTGCTTTACTGCATGCCTCACCTTATTTCAGTATCAGACTGGCTGGTGACAATGACACAGATGGCCACTTTCAACTGCCAGATGAAGAGGAAGAAATGGATTATAAAGAAAGTAAGACAAAGAAACTTATTACAACTAGCAATGAGAATTTTTTTCTATGAATTCTCCAGTCTATGAAGCTAAATGGCAGCTTTCTGCAAATGAACTTTGTGTCCTGTTCATTGATACTTGAACAAGGATTTTGAGAAAACCGGTTGGTGACCACTGGCCTTCTACCATTTATACTTCAAAAGCTCACCTATTTCTTAGTTCCCTCAACAAGCTGTGATATCATTTGTATTCTTCATTGTCAAGAAGAGCCTAGACTCTGTTTCTGCTTGCCTATTATGCAGTCAGACTCCCAAGCATTGGTCATGCTCCCAGCTCAGGGAGGAAGCAGTAACGTGACACACAGAGCTGTGTTTTGCACAGATCAGATCAGACCCCCCACCAACACCCAACTTCACAGCAGTAGCATAGTCATCCAGTATTTTTTTCTTTCTCTTAAAACATGGTCTAATGAATTACTTTTGTTAGTGAACACATAGTACCAATGTGCAGTGAGATAATATGAAATTGTATTTCAAATCAAAGGTGGCTGGTACTTAGGCTCCAAAATTACAGAAGCTTCTGAGAGGTCAGACAATACTGAACTCCTGAACAGCAATCAACAGCCACATTGAGGAGGCTGAGAATACCCCATATTCCAGTCAACTGTTGAGTCTGGACATTTCATTTGATTTTAGCAAAACAGTAAGAATGTAGACTGTCCCCAAGTCAACACTGTGGCCCAGATAATTTGGGGAAGTATTTGTGTTAAGTCACAGGAGAAAAAGGATGCATATTTGTGTATATGTGGCAGAATGGCAGCATCTAGCTCCAAACCTATTATCACATTTAGAAACTTTACAGAGGAGAAAAAAAGGCAATCCATGACCTGGAGAAATGCCTTTCTATTCAGTTATGTGAAAAGGCAAGGCATCTTCACCTTTGCATGTGCACAGCATGTTGTGTTGTGTGTGTAGTTATGTGCACACACACACTTTATAATCATTGAGGACTTGGAAAATGGGATGGAGGGAGGGCTGTTCCTGATGTTAAGAAAAGACTGAAATCACTTTCCAGACTGTACATGAAATGACACTTACACCAAATGCCCCTGAGGATCTTTGGGAGCGCACACAGTTCTGGGCAGTCTCCAGAAAGGAGGTTAACAAATAACAGGTTTTCCTCTCCACACAGTGAAAGCACCAAGCTGGTCTTATAGTGTCCAACTGAACTTTGTTACAAAGAATACCAGTGACTTTATTAGGAAGACAGCAGTTGTTAGCCATGCAGGTGATTGTTTCAAAGCCAGCAAAAGCTCCCTGTAGCATGGAATGCCTATACCCAATCTTCAGTGTAACCTATAGCCTTCTTCACATTTTGCCTTACTATGTTCTTCATTCAATAACTTAAAAAAAGAACTATTTTGCTTCTTGTTCATGGTTTAATTTCTAACCTGACTCACTTTATTTGAAACAACAACAACAACAACAACAACAACAACAACAACAACAACTAAACCAAAAACCAATCCTGGGAAGCTAACTAATAGAATGATAGAAGTACTTTTTTTTTTTTTTTAAATTTTTGGTTGTGAACCTAGCTTTAAGTGGCTGAGTCAACTCCCCAGCCCTGATACTTTCTTTTGAAAGCAACATTTCTTTTTCACTCTGTAGTCCAGGATGGTCTGGAACTACATAGCCCAGGCTAGCCTCAAACTCACAACAATCCTTCCGCCTCAGCCTCCTAAGTGCTAGGATTACAGAGATGAGCCACCATGCTGGGCTCTGAAATTTCTGCTTTTAAACTAACTCCACGCTTCCTATTTGTATTTTTTTTCCCCTCTTAAAATGCTGTGTTTGAAAGCATAGAGATGCCTTCTTTTAAGCTTAAAAATGTAGAAGTTCATGGTCTTGTGTGTGTGTGTGTGTTTAAGGCCTTTCATACTGCCACATTTTAATAAATCAGTGTGTGGCTCTGCTAGTAGGGTACTGATGAGTTCTAGTTCACAGTAACAGTCCAGAGCGCTCAGCTGGGATGGAATTGTGATACAGCTTTTCACTAATTGGTAAATAATACATTTTTGTCTAGTTTAACTAGAAATGAGAGAGAGCAAAAAGAAAATAATTTTATGTACACAAACATACTCTAGTACAGTATATGCATAAAATTTTAGAAGAAAAAGAGAAGAAAATAGCTTATATTATATCCAATTGGCCTATGGTTTCTAAATATGAAAACAAGACAGGAAAGTGCCAAGTCACGTGTAGGCCAGCACAGTGCACAGCCTCACATGCTTCAGAGTGGGGCAATGACATGGCATTGCCAAGGACCTTCACATCTATGAGTGCTGAAGTCCAAATTTTCCAATACAGCTTCCCAGCTGTGTAAGCAAGGTCAACTTGCATGAAAAGGCACAGAGTGACATCACAAAACACAGCACAAATCACTAGAGCATAAGGGATCCAAGAATGATCTTAACTGGATTAAAGCTGCGAACCACAAAGAAATGGGAGTGAGTGAGGACTCCAGGAGCTTCTGTTTTGTTGCTACCTGCTTTACTCCTGTTGAAGACTGGACACTTGGAACAGATAGTCAAAATTCCCTTTAACTAGAATGTCTTCCATTTTCAACAGCTACTTCACACAGCTGTAAAGACTGACCACTAAAAGCAATTCCAAATGAGAGCTTTGCTCTACCATATTCTACACTAGAACACATAGTGTACAAAGGGCTTGAACATAAAGTTTCTGCAGTACAGTCAGAAAAGTTTATAAGGGACCAATGGGGCATGGTCTCTTTGGATCAGAAAGAAAAAGGAAATAAAGAAATAAACTTCAAAGAAACCAGCCTTACACTTCCCTTCAGGGAATTTTGCACTTGGGTTTAGAACTATAAAGAAAGGCTGAGGCACAGAGAATATATCTGCAATGAAACTGTTGTCAGTGTGAATGACCTTGAGATATGACTGTGATCACTGAGTTCTGCCCAAGGACTGGCCATCATAATGCTTTGTGGATAGCATGTGGGTGATGATACATACTGCTGCAATGGAAATTCTGGTTTTAAAATCACAATCTCCATGAAATTCCTAGCTCTTTCACTAAATAAACTTCAAATCAAAAGCTGTTGTTCATTCTCTGGAGGACTGCTGAGCACTTCTGACACCTCCTTCTCCCCTCAGCGCAGCGCTGGATGGTCCTTCCTTTTGCAAGGGGGAAGCACTGTGGCAGGGTGCTGACGGGACTCTCCAGGGATGGCTCCTCTGATGGTGACCAGGAAACAGCGGCAGTGCCGGGCTTACAGCTGCCTTCCTCAGGACTCTAGCAGGGCATGCCACCTGCACACTTGTTGTCCCTTGGACTCCTTCATTGCAGTCCAGTGTCTGAGCTCCTCTTCCCCAGAGCTGTTCAGACCTAAGGAAATCCAGCCTATCATCTCCTTTCTTTTCATGCTGCGCTTGTTATACACAGACAGTATCAGAGTCACATCGGAAAGTTGAAACAAGGCCACTTGAAAAACAAAAGTTTCCTTATACACCGGGTTTGGCTGCCCTCTGCGGGTGGATGTCTTGCATTTGGACATCTCTTGGCCCATGGAATTCAGCAGTGTTAACTTAACATATGTATCTGAAGGAAGAAAACCAACACACCACAAATATCATTTGAAATAAACTGACAATTTTCTTATGATAAATGCCACCATTAGGTAGTTACGCTTTATAAGGATATGGTGTATACCATATTTGATGGAAACTGAACTAACTCAATTTTGATGCAAATGCTTATTAAATATATAACAAGTATAGAGAATGCTAAGTTGGTTGAAAATACTTGGATAGTAGTAACGGCTTAGCCTCACTATGTCTAGGAATGGAATTTAAAGGTATACCTCATAATCCTTCCTTTACCCTCCCACCCCTCACTGGCCTCCCACAACCTCCCCTGCCCATCACCACCCTATTTCACTCCACTAAGCAGGACATCATAGCATTAAAAGACACTTAGCAAGCTCAATTAGCCACAACACTACAGCATTCCACTGTTTCCAGAGAGTAGGAATAAACAAACAAATAGAAATGAAGGCAGATGGAGGAGGAAGGAGGAAGACAAGAATGCAAAGGTGACACCGAAACAGCTTAAGATGAAATGTCAAGAAAATCTCTGCATGGATGTGGTTTTAAATATATATTGAAAACATTTATGGGCCCAAATGAAGCCAAATGCTTTAAGGGGTCAACGTTTAGCAAACCAAATAAAACTTTCTTCCAGTTTCATGCAAGAGTACATTTAATGTGCTTTGGGGGGGGGGGCTGGGGGGTAGTTAAATACGATTGGGTTTCTTTCAGGCATAATTTAATGTAAAATTTTAAGAATGATATTTTAATTGTTTTCATCAATTAAAAAAACACTGGCATGATGTTTAGTGTACAAAGTGAAATGTAACATTTCAAGGCCTTTTTATATGGGAGATATAGTCTCTCTTTAAAAGACTTTTCAAGTCTGTTAGACTCATGCAAATGATCTCAGCATGTTGATCCATCATGTGTACTTCATATTAAAATTTCAAAGATAATTGCAAAGTTCTCATGAGATATCTATTTCTATCATAAATCAAAATACAAAGAAATAAAAAAACTTTTATCTTAAGTTTTGCTCATTTGTTGATATTCTGAATACCACCATCCATAATCAGAGATAAAGTCTGAGTTAGTTTTATTTAAAATACCACAGATAAAAATGTGCATTGTTTTGGAAACCAACATGGTGGACAGTCTCACTGCTGGCAAGTTTTAGGGCATTTTGTTTTTGCATGAAAAGACAACATCCAATTAGCCTCTACAGGAACTCACCTCGGATTATATAAACCTGTCCACCTATCAAGTGTTTTAGACAACAGAACAGTCCATCTGACAACAGGGGGTGGAAAGCAGTAAAAGAAATAATGACCAGATGTCAATCGTTGGGTGAAAGAGGGTCATAGGTCAGAATTAAAGAGGAAAACTGCACTTGAGTGGAAAAACACAAAACTTTAGCATTCTAATTCAAGTAGAGGGTTGAACAAAGGGCTGTTTTATAAATTTCATGGAATGAAAAAAATTTAACATCATTGTGTAATCTTAAACAAAAATTACACTGTTTTAAGAGGGGGACATATTTATAATGGTATCTTCTTGGTCTAAAGCACATTGAACATATAGAATCATGCAAATTATCAGGCTATAAAAGATCAAATATAATCATTGTAGGATCACTATTATTGTGCTACATTTTAATTTTACCCATGCAATATTTAGTATTTCAAATAGTCTGATTACTTCCAATATAGTCAAGAACTAAATTGTGCAAAATGAAATATGACTGTCAGAATACTTGTTCTTGTGGGTTGCTCCTGTTTCTTGGGGGGCGGGGATCTGAGGTTACCTGGTTTACAGCAGTTCACAGCTTAGACCCTGAGTATCAATGATGGGCTATAATCTTACAGTTTAGGACATAATGACGCAATTGTCTTCAATTTGCTTTGCAAATATTTACACGTCTTTTATAAATGCTTTACCTTCATATCATTATTTTTAAAAGTTGGCTTTATTTACTTACTAGTGACTTCTTAGCTAACATCACTAATCAACCTGAGGCTGAAGATCTCATTCTAAAGTAATGCCAACTGCTGTCACCCTTTTGACCCAAGGACAGACTCCATGTTGTAGGTTCCCAGCATTCTTAACATGTTTACTATCTCACCTTGCCTTGCGCTCCTTTCAATCTGACTCCTTACTTTCTATTTCTATATCACACTATCATTTCATGCTGCTACTTTTTGACATGTCCAATGAAGTATTTGTCAAAATTTATTGAACTGCCAGCTTAAGCATGAGGCACAGACTAATGCCTGTCTCCTGGTGCAATGTTACACTGTCTTTGGGTCTGTGTCTTGTGGTCACATAAGTACAGCTGTGGTTGTCATGGTCTCACAAGCTCACATGTCCAGCTGCAAACCTCATTCAGGTTCTCTCCAGCCCTTGGTGGGGGAGATTCTTAGTATGTCTGCATGAAGACAATCAAGTCAAACTCCCAAGCCTGCTTGTTCTTAGCATGTTCTTTCACACACTCAGTTTTCCCTTTGAAATGAGAAAGCAGATGGTACTAATTCTACTTTTATGTACTTCTGTCAGAGCTGATTCTCACAATCATCCTGTTAAGAGACATAAACTTAACTTTACCTATTAAGAAACAGACTTGTAGCGTCAGGCTATTTGTCTATGGAGATTATAATTTTTCGCCTTAGATTTTTCTTTAAAATTTTTTAATTACTATTTCATGTGTATGGGTATTTAGCCTGCATGTATGTCTGTGTACCATGTGTGAATCTGGTACCTGCAGAGGCCATAAAAATGAACTGGATTCCCTGGAACTAGAGTTATAGATGGTTGTGAGCTACCTTTCAGGTACTGGGAATTGAACCTGAGTTCTCTGGAAGAATAACTAGGGCTCTTCACTGCTGAGCCATCTCCTTAGCCTTGCCCTCCAGACATCTCAATTTAGGGACAGATGTATTCTATGATATATGAAGTAAGTTTCCCAACATTTCTTGGCACAAACAATTATCTTTTTATGATGTCTCACCTACATTGAACAATGAATTTTTATGGCATTTAAAAAGTTCCCCTCTGCCTGGCATCCTGATTAGAGTATATTAAGGATGTCTGTGGGAAATATGTAAACAAATTTAAGCTATTAATCGTTCACAATTTCCTTTCAGAGTTTCAGTCTAGGGCACAAACAAGTTTAATATATAAAAATTTAGAGGAGTTGTTCTGTCTCTATTTAGATCTGGCTCACAGACATCAACAGTTCTGGAGTGGGGGAGGGACAGTTTCTTTGCATTCCCAAACCTACCCTTATCATCAGTAGATGGAGAGAGGGCAGAGGAGAGGACATAAAGCAGACAGATGCCCTTTGCTCCCACTTAGTCCACCTAGGGCAAGCACTGTCTTGACTTCATTTGTACATGGAAGGAAAAGGCCTGCTGACTGTGTAGAGTGATGTTTTTTGTGTGTGTTTATTTTTTGTTTTTGTGTGGTGCTAGTGCCAAAACCTAGGCCTATACATGCTAAGTACATGCTGTATCACTCAACTATATCCTTAACACCTATAATTTCAAAGAAGGAGAAAACACTTTCTTCATGAGGTGTTAACAGTAAAAGAAGGGAAATACAGAAGTAGATACATTAGTTCAGAGTACTGCACACAGACAGAAAACACAACATTAATCTTTAGCTAACAAAAACTACATACTTTTTTTTAATACTGTGAATAGTAGTTAATTTTTAAAACCCTGTACCTTTTTCTGGTATTAAAAGATAATGGCTATAATAGGGATAAATTATTCTGCAGACACTATGAAAACTTAAAATTCCTGTCACCATACAATTAATATTTTGAATTTCATATTTTGTACTTCCCAAATGACTGGAAACAGAAAACATGAAGTAGATTGGATGATGATTCAGTGTTTCATTGTGATTGGTTAAGACTAAAATAATGCAAGTCCCCTAAGTGCAGAAAGCATTAGGATAAAAATCTTTCTTTCACTCACTGGGTGGTCTGTTTGCTGCCAGGTTTTTGAAGTGGCTGCCTTTGATGACTTCTGCGGACAGTCTTCCAGTGGTGGCATTGTAAAGAAGCCCAATAAGGATCTCTGGAACAGAGCCGTGCTCCAGAGATTGACAGGAGGATGTGCTTTCACCACAGGAGACCTCTGACATGCTCACCTGTGAGTCACAGCCCTGTAGAGCAAATGTGAAATTGTTACAGTACTTTACAAAACACAGATTACAAAATGTATCATTGGCTGGGTGTGGTGGTGTGTGCCTTTATTTCTAGCACTCAGGATGCAGAGGCAGGTGGATCTCTCTGTTCTACACAAGTTGCAGGCCAGCCAGAGCTTCAGTGAGACCCTGTCTCAAACACCACATCGATAACTACAACAAACAAAAGAAAGAAAATGGCAATGCTGTATGTATTGAAATCACATCATGAAAAAGACAAGGGTTCAGGTGCACACCACACTCCCAAACACTCAATTAAAAATAGTCTGCAGATATTTTAGTCAAGTAATAGATGAAGAAATTTTCATATTATTGCATATTTGTAGGCAAATCAGAGCCACTTCTTTTAAAACTCTATTTATTGTGTGCCTGTGCACATGCACATACAAATGCACATGGCCAGTATGTATTGAAAGTTACAGAGCAGCTACCAGGGCTGGTCTCTCTTTCCATCATATGGGTTCAGGGATTGAACAAGTCATTAGAGTTGGCAGCAAGAGCCTTTACCCACTGAGCCATCACAACAAGTTTCTTCAACTTATGCATGGTAATGAGGTATTTCCTGAAGCTAAAAGATTATTTTCTAAAGAGTTATCAACCTCAAAACACAGGCTACTCTTGGCTACACAGTGAATTCCAGGTCATCCTGGCTTACATGAGACCTGGCCTCAAAAAATCCTGTAACTTATTTCCCCTTTGAAACTGTCACCAGCATGGTGGAAATGACAGCCAGCGAAAGCCCTAGTCTCAGCAAACCACAACAAAATACTTAGCCATCATAATTTAGAAGAGGAGTGGGTAAGACTGTCCACCAGATAATCAACTACAAAGGAAATTTGAACAAATTCACAGAACTGCAGTTGCATAAAAGTAAACTTTGAAAATATTCACATTGTAAACATATCAGCAACACACCTGAAAATGAAATTTATAAAAAGCAGAGACTTGGGTATGGTGGCTCATGCCTGCACCTCAGCACTGCTGAGGAGACTGAAGAAGGCAGACTGCTAGCTTCAGATTAGCCTGGTCTTCACAGTGAGTTAGGCAAGGCGACATTGTGAGATTTTTGACAACAAACAAACAAACAAACTACAAGCAAAAGCATTGGCTACAGCATAAAACATAAAATATCAAGAATAAATATAATA
Organism: Onychomys torridus; assembly: GCF_903995425.1. NCBI lineage: Eukaryota > Metazoa > Chordata > Mammalia > Rodentia > Cricetidae > Onychomys > Onychomys torridus. The sequence continues at coordinate 2,671,342 of NC_050453.1, read as the reverse complement.
AACGATATGCTAGCCTGCAAGGCATCTGCAGAAAACATGAGCATTGCTGAGAAAATGAAAAATAGTCTACCAGGTAAGCTCAGCAAATGTGTTAGAGGGATGTTTTACAACATTCTCTCCTTAACATCTATAGATTAAATGTAATTCCAATGAAAATCTCAACAGATTTCTTTGCATTTTATTGGCTTCATTAGCAATCAAGGCAATGGAAGTTCAAATCCTGGTATGACAATAAACAGATGAGCAAAAAGAATATCTAGTGTGGTGTGGACATAGAGAAGGGGGAACCATCCCTTCCTTGATGGGAGTGTAAGCAGATTCTACTTTCAAAAATGCCAAATATACATACCCCTGGCTTTGCAATCCTAGTATATATATGCAATCCTAATATATATATATATATATATATATATATATATATACATATATATCTGAAATTTGTATAAAATGGATACATTCTTAGAAAATGACATTATGTATCTCCACTGAAGATGTATGCAGTATCACCAAGAGACAAGAAGGAATAATGACCAGAGAGACACTCCTCACCCCAGACCTAAATGGCAGAACAGACAGATTCTTGGTAAGCTCATACAGTGGTGTACTTCATAGCAGTAAAAATCATTATAATGTTACAAGTGTAATTGAAATGTGGGCCCTAGATGGTCATCTGTTAACGTAATTCCATTTGTGTGCATTAAAAACAAGCCCAAACCAAACAACCTGGAGGGCAGCTAGCAAACTAAACCTAGTGCTTCATTAGTACAATGGGTGGTAGGACAAAGAAAAGCAAGAAAGTGATTAATATACATGCAGATTGTGGTTAATTCTAGAGGGGTGTGATAGACCATCCCAGGGCAATGGCTTTGTTTTTATTTTACCTGTATATATTTGTGATAAATGAGTGGTATCATTTCTGTTTTTTACCCTTTTTGAAGTGTACTGAGTTCATAAGAAAAAGGGTTTAGAAAGGATTGCTTGATATAAAGACACACACACACACACACACACACACACACACACAATGGTAAAATAAATATTCAGAATTTTATTTGAAGATTCCCAAAGAAATCCCATGAGTTAGAATAACAGAAATAGAGAAAGGAAATAATGGATAAAAAAGATGAAAGAAAGGAAGACAGGAAGGAAGGGAGTAAAGAAGGAAGGGATGGAGAGGGAGGAAAAGAGGAAGGCTACTCCATATAACAATGTCATTACAGAAATTTTAAATTTCAAGCCATCTCTCTCTAAGCCAGAGAGATGCCTCAGCTGGTAGAGACTCCTGCATGGGAACTCAGTAACCTGAGTGTGACTCATGAATTCTATATGGTGGTAGGAGAGAATGACTTACAACAGTTGCCCACTGGTCACCAAACATGCACTGCAGCACCCCCCCCACACACAACTGTACACACACACCCACACACAACTGTACACTCCCCCACAACTGTACACACACACAACTGTACACACACACACACACACACACACACACACACTAAATTTTTTAATCTTAAATTTTTTAATGTTTTGGATAAATCTTCAAATTTAAATCTACTCTTGGCTATGTAAGTAATAGAAAAGAATGAGCACATATCTGAACTAATTGGTCTAGCCTTCAGGAAGATAAAATAATATTTTAAAAATATACCTCAAAATTACAGAGTAGGAGCCAAAAGGTATATATACCTTATATTCCTAAATCATGGGTAAAGTCCCCATGGTTGGATATGTTTTTCTGACAGTTGGAGAAGAAAATACAATTTTAGTTTTAATCAGGAGATATCATCACTTCTGAAAATGGTGTCAAAAAACATGCTTGAACACACTTGCTGCATCTGTTACACCAGCAGCATCTGTTAGAACAAAATGTGAACCTAATAAGAAATGTGAAAGTACAGCTGCCTGTCAGCCTGACCACAATGTCACCAGGAATGCTTCTGAGGGAGACAAACACCTCTCTGGCCATGTTATTGCCTTGAAAGTTCCTATTGCTGAGCCCAACAGGATGAGTGCTAAGATCCCAATGATCACATTTTATTTGAGTCAGCTTTAGTGTAACACAACAGCACTTACATAACAAAAAATGCTGTACTCTATAAGAGTTCATTCTGCATTCCACCTTAGAGAAAGTGGTAAGTTGATGGCTTCTGTGTCAGTGCCTATCTGAGATGGGGAGTCTCCAAGGAGCCCACTGAGACTGAAAAATGGAGAAGCAGCACAGAGAGTGAGGGGAAAGAGCAGATTTCATACTGCCCCTCTTTCATTCTACTTTTGGTAATCTCTACAGACCCTGTCATGAATTTAGAACAGGGCCTGCCTAGGTGCCAGTAACTGTAGGTGATTAACCCAGAGCCACACAAATTTTAACCAATACTAAGCTGGCGTAAATGAATGGTACCGGAGGTTGGGGATTTAGCTCGGTGGTAGGGCACTTGCCTAGCAAGCACAAGGCCCTGGGTTTGATCCTCAGCTAAAACAAAAACAACAAAAAAACCCACAAAAACAAAAAAAAAAAACCAAAACCAAAAACAAAACAAAACAAAAACAAAAACAAAAAAACAAACCAAAAAAAGAAAAGAAAACAAAACAAAACAACAAAAAACCATGAATGGTACCATAGGCTCCCAAAAGCCAAACATCCTCCATCTTGCATAAGACTTTGTTTTTAATATTTCCTTTTCTTCCTGGAGTCTTTTTGCCAGAGGGTGATGGATTATTATCAGTTCCATGAGGAGGGAAAAAAAAATCTTAAAATTTCAGACAGATGAGTGAACTCTATAAAGTGTTAACTTTATCCAGAATCAATGCCCATGGCCTTAATGGTGCTTATATAGGTTTAAATCAAGTAAACATCTAGAATAGCCATTTGATGAACAATACAGTTCCTACAGAGTAAACATACTGGGCTTCCCATTGACATAAGTAGATTCTAGCTTACTTGTAACTACTTATGCTCAAAATTTTAAAGTTGAAACTGAACTGTATAATAATGTAAATCTGAATAATCTCTGTTGAATTTATTCTCACTATGGCTGGAAAACAGCATTCAGATTCCAATTTTATTTATATATGAAAAGTTTTCATTACACTGAAAATGGGTGATGGGGGCACCAAGGGTAATGCCAAGTAAGACAAGAGTCACCTGTGACAACCAGAGACGATTTCAGGAAAGATTGAGCAGCCAGGCCTGCTGGGGAAACACCCAATGGAGCTGCAAAGGAGAGCAGCAGAAAATGGTCTAAGCTTGAGTGGGGCCGGAAGCCAGTATGCCTAAAACTGGGCTGTATTGGTGTAATTCAGGTTTTAAGTGACCAAATGCCTAGACTCAAGAAACTCAGCTGGTCCAGGCTTCAACTTCCATCACAGGACCCAGTTTTCCCTCCTCCTCTCTTTCTCAGGTTTGTCCCCTACACTTGGTTTCATTTTCAGGCACTCTCCTTATTGGTTGTCAGAAGGTTTCTGGCAGTTCTGTGAGTTCTGGTCAAAAGTGAGTAGCTTTTGGAGAGCTTGAGACTTACAGGACTGGATGGATAGTCATGGACAGGAAGTCACTTCAAGAGTTTGGAAGAAAATGAATTATGGGTTGAACATGATCCCCACTCCCAACTTATGCAGGAGTTTAAACTCCAATGTTATAAATTAATGGTATACGAATGTGGTGTTCAGGGGTGATTATAATAGGTCATTCTGGTAAAACCCTCAAGACTAAATTCTAGTGTCTTTGTAAGAACAGGAAAAAGACACCCCCTTCCCCACAAAACACACAAACTCAAACCATGATGTACTGCAGCCAAGAGGGACCCTCACAGAGCTTGGACCATGCTGATAGGTCTTTCCATCTCCAAAATTATGAGCTAAACACATTTCTTTTCTATACTAATGCCGTGAGCATTTTATTATAGTAACAAAACTGGACCAATGCAGTTGCAGATTGGTACCTCAAATTAAAATCTGGGTACTATGGCTATAAGAGAAAGATATGAATGCATGATCACTAAAGCATGTTCAACTGAGTCATCTGCCCCTGCTTCTCTCTCACTTTGTGGGGACCATTACCCATACTCTGAGGAGGGTGATGCCCCAGTTGGGATGACCACTTTAGGCTCCTTGCTGGGCTCAGTGTGTATTATTAGCCAAGCAAGAGGAAAAGATGGAAAAGAGCCTGGTGGCTCAGGGCTGTCATCCCAGTTTCTCAGGAGGCTGAAGAGGGGGATAGCAAGTTCAAGGACTGCCTGAGTTAAAGTGGGGCCAAGGCTTGCTTGGGCAGTTTAGACCCCATCTAAAATGGTGGCACACTCCTTTAATGCCCAGCATTCATTATCCCCTACCTTACCAGTGCTGAGATTAAAAGTGTGTACCACCTTGTCTGGTTTTCTAGTGTTACTATTGCAAATGGACTAGATATTGTTTAGGGATTTATTGCTTGTATATATTGTATATAATTATTGTACTTATTAGATACACTTTTTCTTGTATTAGTTATGCTTTTTTAAAATTTTAGACAAAAAGGGGAAATGTGGTGGTATTGTGTTCCCCAAAATATTGTGCACCCTAATAAACTTATCTAAGGTCAGAGAACAGAACAGCCACTAGATATAGAGGCTAGAAAATGGTGGCACTCATGCCTTTAATCCTAGCATTCCAGAGGCAGAAATCCTCTGGATCTCTGTGAGTTCAAGGCCATACTGGAAACATCCAGGCGTGGTGACTCATGGTTTTAATCCCAGGCAGTGATGGCAGAAAGCAGAAAGATATATAAGGCATGAAGACCAGAAACTAGAAGCATTTGGCTGGTTAAGCTTTTAGGCTTTGAGCAGCTGTTCAGCTGAGATCCATTTGGATAAGGACTCAGAGGCTTTTAGTCTGAGGAAACAGGATCAGCTGAGGAACTGGCAAAGTGAGGTGGCTGTAGCTTGTTCTGCTTCTCTGATCTTCCAGCATTCACCCCAATACCTGGCACCTGGTTTGATTTTATTAATAAGACCATTTAAGATTCATGCTACATACTATAAATAAATTTAAGACCAAACATTTGGGTATAGTATTGTTATAAGTACTCCACAAGATGAACAATGCTTTTACTTTTCATTATAAATATTCTGAACTTCTGCCATGTCTTATTTTCTGAACCAGGGTTAACTCAAAATGCTTTTAATTTGTGTGTGTTGGGAAACATAGGTCTGGGTGGGAAACAGCCTCTTTCTTTTTTTTTTTTAAACCTCATTTCTACCCTGCAATTGCGGTGTTTTAGCTTTCTGATCTGGAACTCAGCACACATGCTCCATGCCCGAGTGGGCTGCTCCTGCTGTATGGAGTGTTCCTTCCCAGGCTAAACATGGTAATCCCTTTTACCTATTCTAGGACTTTATGCACAATCGCACTCCTGACCCTTATCTTGACCTTCCATTTAAACAGTACCTTGTCCCACATGCCTTTCCTATTGCCTCTCCCCCCGTCCCCAGTACTTCCCAATGCTTGCACACCACATACCCACTGCAATATTGTTACATGCCCTCTCCCTTTCCTGGAGATACATTCCATATAGGATAAAATTCCTTTCTCATTAATGTGTACCAAAAACCTAGAACATCTGGCAAATGTGCTAGGCACTTTAGAGGTTTTTGTTGAACAATTTTCTAATTTCATTACAATGTTGTCAAAGAGTGAAGTTTTTATGATAGTGGTTCATGATATTTGTGGAGAATTCCCTGTGGAGTAGCATATGGTTGGCTTTTATGAATGTTCTGTGGTCATTTAAAGAAAACACATATTTTAGATTATTGACAGAGGTTGGACAAGTGTACATTAAGCTGAATCTATTCTGTTGCTGAAATCATATGTCCTTGCCAGTGCTTTCCTGCCTAACCCACCTCTGCTTATACAGACTTTTCTACACATTTAACAGTCTCTTAGCTCACCATTGTCTCTTCTAATTCATTCCTTCATTTGAATTTAATGTGTTCCTTACAAACGTATGCTATAGTTATTATTTGAGAAATGATCTATAAGTGGAAAGTCTCTTAGTTGCCTGGAAATACCTGGACTTTCCTCTCCATGTTGAGTGATGATTTAGATGGATGAGAAGGGGAGTTTCTAGTTACTCTGCACCCCTGCATGGTCTTTGCCTTCTGCAGAGCTGTTGAGAAGCCTGTGGTAGTAACTGTTGTTCCTTCACATGTTCCCTGTACTATTTCTCTTCTGTCTTTGGAGTTTTATTATTTGACTGCAGTTTTCCTGGATGTGAAGCAATTTCAATATTCCCACTTGGGGCCATGTTTTCTCCATCTAATGATCTGTCCATTTTCATATCTTATTTCTCATTCAGAAGTTCTTCTCAGCATTTTTATTCTACCCTTCAAATTTCTTAAGCCTTCAGATTCCTTAAAATGTACTCTTTTCATTTAACATGTGTGCATGTGTGTTCCTGTGTGAGTGCACAGCCATAGTATATATATGGAGGTTAGAGTACATAGAACCCTGATGTCAGTCTGATCTTCCACTTTAAGTCAGGGTCTCTTGTTCATTGCTCTGTATGCCAGGCCATTCTTCCTCTCTACTTCCCATGTCACTGTGGGAGTACTGAGGATCTGAACTCAAGTCCTCACGCTTGCATGGCAGCACTCTACCCACTGAGCCATCTGATTGGGTTTTAAGGACTTATTCATTCTAGAGGTTCCAGTTGCTCATTTGTTGAGTCTCTTTTCACAATATTGTCATCTTCTCTCCATTTCTTCTCTTATCTCTTTATTCCTTGACGGCTTGCTGTTTTCTAGAAATGTCCCCAGTTAGGTGCCCAAACCTACAGAGTGCCCAAACACTGTATTTTTGGAGTTGCTGCTGTCATTCAGTAGGTCATTTCTTCAAGCTTAAACTTTTCAAAGTGTAAATTCACTTCTCATGGACTTACTTCTATGGGAATTTTGTATATCATAGGTTTGGCTTCTTTAATGGCAATAAAAACAATTTTACTCAGGAATAAAAGCAGCGGAGACAGTACCCACCATAAAAATCAATTCATCAATTACACTGCAGCAATTAATACAATATTTATATTCTCAGGATGTTCAGTAAATGTTTTTGTTTTGCTTTGACTACATAGCTCAGGCTGGCCTGGAACTCACTATTAAAGGTCAGGCTCCTCAAACTCACAAGGACCAGCTTTTCTCTGCCTCCCCAGTGCTGGGATTAGAGGTGTGCACCATCATGCCCAGCTGTTCAATAAAAACATCCCATAATTCCAATTTATTTGTGAATGAATTTTATTTGTGACTTGTAGTAGAATATTATTTTAAGCTGTGTTACTTTCGTTTGTTGCATTTGTTTAACTCTGTGAAGCTGTGTTACTGTGCCTGTGTAAAACACCTGATGGTCTAATAAAGAAATGGCCAATAGTGAGGCAAGAGAAAGGATAGGTGAGGCCAGCAGGCAGAGAGTATAGAGGGAGAAATCTGGGAGATCTAGAAGCCAGAGAAGGAGGCCAGCCACTCAGCAACACAGCAAGCCATGGAGTAAGAAACAAAGAAAGGTATACAGGAATAGAAACAGAAAAGCCCGGAGGCAAAAGGTAGAGGGGATAAGTTAAGAAAACCAGGCTAGAAACAAGCCAAGCTAAGGCCGGGCATTCATAATTAAGAATAAGCCTCCGTGTGTGAATTTATTTGGGAGCTCGGTAGCAGGCCCCCCAAAAGAGTAAAAACCAACAACAACAGTGACTGTATTCTCAAAGTTGCTGAAACAATAATGTAACAACAAAATAGCCATTTGGAAATGCTCAGCCAGAAGCCTGTGGAGAGCCTGTTCTGTGCATGACACAATAAAGTGGAAATGGGCTAGTTTCCAGGCAGAATAGGACCAAATGCTGTGGGAGGTTTTATGCAGGAAAAAAATCAATGTGTGAGAGAAACTCTGGCTTACAAAAGTATATCTCAGAGAATTTGAGGTTGGCTTTAGAGGGACATCAAAAGGCACCAGAAAGGCATGCCAAACAAGGACAGTTAAGCCTCAGAGTAGGTAGGTGAGCACTTCTGACAGACACTGTACTGCAGTCTAACTGCTGTTCTCACTGCTTCTTCACACCCTAAGACTCTCAGGCAGATCCCATGTTACTTACAGCATCTGAACCTCACTAGGCACTTCTTAAGCTGAAGACTGGAGGGTGTGAATGCTGATGGACAGAGCATGAAGGAAAAGCTGTATGCATGTGCAGGAGCAAGAGAAGCATTCTGACTTGGCATGAAACACTCAGATCTGTCACGAGAAACAGGAGGTTCACACAGCAAGGCTGAGTGTCCAGAGAGGGTTCCTAAGTCCTTAGCTATGCTATTAACAGATGCCTTCACTACAGAGGGTTCCCAAGCCTACCTTCACATACATTTTACACCTCAAGGAAAAAAAAACCTTACAACTTTTATCCAGTAGTAAACCAAACTTAATCTTTGGTTTGCACTTGTGAGGGGGCAGTAAGAGGATCAGAAGCTCAGGGTCATCTTCAGCTACACATTGAGTTCAGGGATACCCTGGGCTACATGAGACCCATCTCAAAACAGAATAGAAAAAAAATGTATTACAATTAGTCTTGAAGATCTGGACATGGTATAGCAGAAATAATCATACAGGATTCCTGTCACTAGCAGTTTTAGCACATTCAGGAACTAAGAGTCTTGCTTTAAAGTTAGGGTACTGGACTTGAATTCCTGTTCTATATAGTCCATTACATTCCTAAAGAAAAAAGCTTCCTTTCTGAGATTTGCAACACAGGCTGGCTACTAAGTTAGTATAGCTCTGTTCTCCAGACATGACTTCATGGACACAATGGAGGGTGAACTTATTTAAACTGGGCACTGGATTTATACAGTGGGCTACAATTGGTTATTCCTGTACAGGTTGGTGTAGCAGGAATCTTAAAAGTCTTATTAATAAAATCAAACCCGAGGCCAGTTATTGGGGTGAATGCTGGAAGATCAGAGACACAGAACAAGCCACAGCTTCCTCACCTCGCCAGTTCCTCAGCTGGTCTTGTTTCCTCAGACTGCAAGCTTCTGAGTCCTCATCCAAATGAATCTCAGCTGAACTGTGTTGCTCCAAAGCCTGAATGCTTAACCAGCCAAATGCTTCTAGTTTCTGGTCTTCATACCTTATATATCTTTCTACTTTCTGCCATCACTCCCTGGGATTAAAGGCGTGTGTCATCTTGTCTGGCTGTTTCTAATGTGGCCTTGAACTCAGAGATCCAGAGGTATTTCTGTCTCTGGAATGCTAGGATTAAAGGCGTGTGCTACCACTGCCTAGCCTCTTGTTTAATATTGTGGCTGTCCTGTTCTCTGACCCCAGATAAGTTTATTAGGGTGCACAATATTTTTGGGAACACAATACCACAGGTTGGTATATTCTTTTAAAAATTTTATTTTTATTTTTAATTATGTGTGTTTGTATATATGAATGTAAGTGCCTCAAGCTGGAGCTATAGGTGGTTGTGAGCCACCTGACATGGTTGCTGGGAGCCAAACTTTGGTCCCCTGCAAGAGCAGTGTGTGCTGTGAGTTGCTAAGTCACATCTCCAGACTGTAGGTGGTATATTTTAAATGCACAGAGTATTTCTATTAATGAATGTTTCAAATGAGATTATCTGAATCCATGTGATATGTTTTTAATATTATAAAGTGAATTCAAATGGCAATTAGACTATGATGTCTCTGGATTACTCCCAAACATTATTTATATTTTAGATGATACTGTTACCTGTAACTGTACTTTCTGGACTCTACTGGATTTCATTTTTAAAATATGACATTAGTTATTTAAAATAGAAGATACAAGCAATATGGAACATGAGTGAATAATAGGATAAGCAGCATAGTGTAAGACAAGCAAATGTGGGACACAGGTTTCTAAGTCTGCGCACTGGGACTCTGGTGAGTAATTAGCATCTTCATGTTTCAGTTCACCTGAAAGGTGTGGACAACTGTATCTACTGCTTTGTCTCTACAATACTTGCCAACGTATTAGAACGTAGCAGAACATTTATATCAGATTCAATATGCTACCCTTCATACCATGGAATAAACATTTTCCTGACATGACTTAACAAATGTTTGGAGGCTGCAGAATAAGGAGTTAAAGTTATCATGTCTAGTCCACCAGTGTAAATCAGCATTTCCTCTAAGTTGCACAATGAAAACCAAAGGAGTGGACAGGATTAAATACCAGTGGTGCAATGACACTAAAGTGCACTACTCATAGTTGTGCAATGGCAGGCTCCCAGGCGTGGATCCCAGAGACTAAGCTCTTGTGCAAGCTCTAAAACACTGTGCCTGGATGACCTTGGTACGTTGTAAGATTTCACTAAGGTTCAATTTTCTCATCTGTAAATGGAAGGCAGCCATAGTACTTTCTGGAAAATTTTCTTCTAATTTTTTTTGTTTGTTGAAAGTAAGCCCATTATTTTCAGTGTTTAATATACATAAATACTATCAAATACTATTTCTTTTAGTAAAATATCACTTTATTTGCTTTATACAGTTGGGTTATAAATCATATCTCATTTGACATAAAGGGATTTTACACCTGAAAATGCCCCTACTACAGGAAATTGATATCTTGTTTCTGAATGGTCAAGTGATCAAAATTTAAACATTCTAAGATTGTGCTGCCCCCTGTTGACCCAGTTTCTTTAAAATATGTAGAGTCTTCTGAGAATGAAGAACTTTTGTCCCTTAGTTTTATAGGTAAGTAACCCTATAGATGATCATCATAATGAAATGTAGATGGTAAAATCCTGAATACAGCTCTAGACAGCATATGGTATTACTGCAAACAGTAGGATGGTGAGAACAAAGGAGCCGTAGTCATAGCTGCCCCATCCATGGAAGCCCATGGTCGCTGTTTAAAGTAATGCTGACACCTGCTGGAAAACAGGTGGTAAGCTCAACTCTGCAATGATCAAGTCTCAATTCCTCCAGTAACTGACGGCATATGGATCTTGAGCTCCCCACATTAGAAGAACATTTGTATTTTTGGTGTTGCAAAGACTTTGTGGTGGTCTGAAAGAAAATGGCCCCCATAGGGAGTGGCACTTTTGGGAGGGGTGGCTTTGTTGGAGGAAGTATGTCACTGTGGGGGTGGGCTTTAAGGTCTCTTATGCTCAAGCTACAGGGAGTGTAGACAGAGTCCACTTCTGCTGCCTGCAGATCAAGATGTAGGACTCTCAGCTTTTTACAGCACCATGTCTGCCTGCACACCACCATGTTCCACCATGATGATAATGGACTGAACCGCTGAATCTGTAAGCCAACCCCAATGAAATGTTTTCCTCTATAAGAGTTGCCATGGTCACGGTGTCTTTTCACAGCAATAAAATCCCAAGACAGTGTTAAAATTGTATTTTTTATGAATTAGCTCACAAATCTTGGGCATCCTCTTTCAGTTGTACCCAACTGCCCAGAGCTGGGGAAATTTTCCTCTAGGAATCATTTTTGAAAAGCAAACACATTTTTATTTATTTACTTTTCATTAGTTAAACCCATGAGGAGTACAACATCACACAGATTCTGTGTCCACAGGTCTGTGTAGGAATACTGTTTCATAATTGGGCACGATCTGTTACAGGGGCCATATCACTTGGGCTTTTTCTGCTTTACCACCCTTGGTCACTGTGCTGTTTTTGTTTTTGTTTTTGTTTTTTTTTAAATCTACATCAGCACATTTTTGCCCACATAGAATTGGGTTTCATCTCCAGCATAACTTTTACATTTTAAGAAGAGCTGTGTGCTTTCTTTGTTTCCACTGCCATGCACCACAGCCTTCTAGGCATACCAACTTTCTAGAAGTTCTATTTTCAGCAGGCCTATACATGCTCTAAGAAGGTGGAAAGAGTCTAGAAAGTATTTTAAAGCCAGGTGTGATGACATATACCTGCAATCCCAGCATTTGGGAGGCTGAGGAAGCAAGACTATGTAGTTGAGGTCACAGTGACACTGTCCCAAGAAGCAAACACAAAGGAGGGAAAGTATCACAAAATATTTGGCAGGCTTCACCTGCTAGTGAGAGATGAGAATAGCTTCATAGAAGTTCTATCTGTTATGAAGTCCTACTGAACATTTGCCTACTAGGGAGTCCTGAAAGCACTTGCCTACTGAGGGTCTAGCTGCCTGCCATCCTAACTTGGAATCCTTGTTCCTATCTTGTCCAGTTGTGAGATTATATGAGGTAACATATTGTGATTTCAAAATATATCACTATATGATTTTATTTTCATAATATATTGGCATCATAGCTATCTTTGCCTCATTCTATGCTTATTGTGTACCATACTCTGCATCCTCCCCATGGGTGTGTATGGAGGAAGTAGGGGGAGGTATTTAGAAAGCAGGCATGACAGAATTCTTTCTTCTATGCTCAGTCAGGCTTCTTCCACGGCCATGCCATTTGTTATTTCTGATTCTCTGAATTTTTTGCTTTGGTTGGCTCCTTTGATCATCTCAGGTCTTCCTTAACTGGATAACTGGGAGGATCAGATTATCACATCCTACTTGCCAATCCCCATGCCAAAGTGAAAAGACTAGACATGAGTAAACTGGCCTTGATAGTGACACATCTCTACTCAAAATACTTGATGCTAGAACAGTAAAGTAAGCACTTCTCAAAGTAATCTGCTCTGCACAAGCATCTTAAGCATCAGCAAAAAACTGTGAAATAAACTTTTTCAGCAATCTAACAAAAAACTAGCAGTCTGAGAAGTGTTTTCACAAGGAAAATAACTGATTATCATAAGAACAATAAGCTTCACAGCACTTAAAATTTAGTTCCCTAGTTTGCCATCTTAAAAATGGGAGCCTCCCAAGCTGGGAAGACACTGAGCAGGAGAGATGGGTTGGAATGACCAGCAGCCTTCTCAGACAACTGTCCTGACTCAACTTGCTTCACAGTTCCCAGAAAGGTTCTGTGCTCAAGGTTTGGTCTCCATCTTACTTGGTTTGAGTTTGAGCTGTATGATTCAACAGCTGTATCCTTAGGGCAAAGGCTGGTTATAATTCCTGGGACTGTTTAAAGCTCTAACTACCAAAGGGGTATTTCCAGCTGAAGCTAATGAAAATGAGAGGAAAATTTGTGGAATGAACTATTTTATTTTAACAAGCTCTAAAATCTTCAACACCTTCTTAGGGATCCAGAAGTCAATGTATACAGGTAAGGCTGTACACATGCCCAGACCTAGGAAAGGTCCTAATCCTCACTTCCAGCTGACCTGAGGCTCTGTGCATTCAGGAAGTGAAAGCTAAGGCAGTTATAAACTGGCCTTAGGAACATTAAAGGTATATTAAAACATACATAGCCCCATAAAATGCTGGGAGAATTAATGATTCAAGGCTCTTAGGAAATATCAGTCCAATCATTAGCTGACTACCAATGTAACCAGAATCCAACAACTGCACATGATAAACAAATGACTTTACAGAATTAATCTGTCTTCAAGCAAAAAGTAGCAATAATGAGGGTGGAAAAAAGCAACAATAAACTGGGAGATGGGGCTTATTTATAGATGTAGTCTTTTTATAACACTTAGATTTCCACTTTTTTAAACAAGAAAAAGGTTACAAGACATAAAAACAAAACAAAACACCAAAACCTCAGCAGAAACTGTGGAAGGCCAGAAATAGGCTTCAGGAGAGGAGTATACATCAGAAATTTTATTTTTCTTTTGTAAATAAAAAAATTAAATTATGTACATATTTGTGGGTTTGTGTACATGAGTACAGTGCCCATGGAGGGTACAGGATCCCCTTGAGCTTTAGTAACAGGTGATTGTTAGCCACCCTGTGTAGGTGCTAGGAACTGAACTTGCATTGCATCCTCTACAAGCACAGCCCACACGTTTATCTTCTAAGCCATCTCTCCAGCTCCTAAATCAGATCTTTAAATCATGTTTTTTTTTAAAAAAAGCTAACGGAAACCACATAAATACAGAACATTTATAAAGAGATGTAAATGACTTTAAAAAAGAGCCAAATGAAAACTCTGGATTTGAAAAGTGTAACTGAGATGAGGAATTCAATAAAGAGATCAACAGCATTGGATTGGAAGGTTAAGTAATTGAGAATTTCCAGCCTAAGACTGAGAAAAAACAAGAGACTACTACTTTAAAGGCCTGTGAGAAACATCATCAAGCATAACATATCAGAATTCTGGAAGGAAGAAAAAGAAGGTACAGAAGACATCTCAAAATATATGATTGAAAACATCCCAATTTGATGAAACACATCTGTGATGGTTTGAATGATAATGGTCTCATAGGCTCCTCATATATTTGAGTACTTGGACCCTAGTTGGCAGAACTGTTTGGGAAGGATTAGGAGTTATGGCCTTGTTGGAGGACTGTGTCACAGAGCAGGCTTGGGGGCTTCAAAAGATTCCTACCATTCTCAGTGTCTCTATCTCTTTACTTTATGCTTATGGATCAAGCTCTTAGCTCCAGCACTAGCCTGTCTGCCTGCTGCCATGCTCCCCAACATTATGGTCATGAACTCTAACCCTGAAACTATAAGCTTAAAATAAACTTTTTCTCCCTTGGTCATGGTGACTTAATCACAGCAACAGAAAAGTAACTAAGACAGAAGTTGGTGCCAGGAGTGGGGACTACGACAGGCCTGATAATGGTGTTTTTGGAGGAATATGGACAACTTTGGGATTTTGACTAGAAAAGTAGTTGAATGCTGTTAGCAGGGGCTTAATGGGACATCCTAGTAGGCACTTGGAAGTCACTACTGTTAGGAGAAATGTGGACTCTGGAGGCCCAACTTAAGAGGTTTCAGAGGGAACAATATTAGCAACTGGGCTACCATTCTTACAATATTTTGGCAAAGAATGTGGCTGCTTTTTTTTTTGCCCTTGTCATAAGAATACATATGCTTGAAGCTAAAATGAAGCATTTTGGACTAATTTGTTGGTAGAGGTGATTTCAAGATAGTCTATATAGACTCTGTTGCATGGTTATTAGAAGTCACTCTTATGCAGGTCTACAATGCAAAAGAACAAGCAGGGCAAAAAGAACATAAAAAATGTACAGTGATAAGGAAAAGGAGCATCAAGAAATTTAATGATGGGGCCAAGGCCTGATGTGAAATGGAATTAAGAGAGTGGCACCCTCAGGGCAAGACTCCACCAAGCTAAGCTTCCAATTTGTAAAAAGGAAATGCCTGAGGAATTTTCTGCAACTAAAAAATACTAACAAGTTGAAGTTTATATAAATGTGATTTAAGGAGGGGCCAGCCTCTATTACAAGCAGTCAGCCCAAATTGGCAGCATTGGACATGTGGTTCTGGCTTTAGACTCAAAAAGGATAAAGGAAAGGGGTTATGGGATCTTCCTCTGTGGTTAGGAAAAGCAGCTAAGGCTGGGCATGTGGCAGAAGAGTCCCTGAATGGAGGTCCTAAGAGGTCACTGCATGAAGCTGTGAAAGCAAAGTCTGGTTTGTGTTGGAGACTCCAAGATGTTAAAGGTGCCAGAATCTTGAGATATCTGCCAAGTAGAGCTGCAGATATAGAGTAGAACTAGCCCACAAGAGAGAAGTGAATTGTATTCAGCAAATCTGGAAGGTTGGAGCCATCTAAGCCCTTCAATATCGGACATAGAACTACAGGACTTGGAGTTTGCTTTACTGGGTTCTGGTCTTGTTTTAGTCCAGCATTTCCTCATTGTGCCTCCTTTCCTCCCTTTTGGGAGTGGTAACGTATATTCTGTGTCATTTTATGTTGGAAATCTGTAATTTGCTTTTATGGGGGTTACAATTAAGAGATTACCTTGAGCCTCTGAAGAGACTTTAAACTTTTAAATTGTATTGAGACTGTGAAAAAAATATGGGGACTTTAGAAGTTTGACTAAATGTATTTTGCATTATGATATGGCTACAAATCTATGGGGGCTAGGGAGTGGGATGAGTTGGTTTGAATGAGAATGGCCCCATAGGCTCACATATTTGAATATTTGGTCCCCAGTTGGCAGAACTGTTTGGGAAGGATTAGGAGCTGTGGCCTTGTTGGATGAGTTGTGTCACAGGGGCAGGCCTGGAGGCTTCAAAAGTCTCAGAACCTATAAATGTTATCTTATATGGAAAAACAATTTTATAGACCTGATGAGAGATCTTCAATGGGAGAATGTTTTCACTATTAGAGTGGGTCATCATAGCATCTTTGTATGAGGCACACTGCTTTTCTTCCTTCCCCTTTGTAAGAGAGAGTCAGGAAATAGAGGCAATGAGAGAGTGAGGTCAAAATGCCATCGCTATTGGCTTGGAAGATGGAGAAAGGGAGCATGAGCCAAGAAACAGGTGGTTTTTAGAAGACAGAAAAGGAAACACAAAGTAAGGTCCTTTCTTGCCATTTCCAGAAGGAATCTCTTCTTGGCTCACAATTTGGGACTAATGTTCTTCAAACTTACAAGGTAAGAAATTTTATGTTTTTCATAATTTGTTAAGGTAGGAATGGGAAAACAATATATAACTCTTTACTATCCAATTTAAAAGACATTGAATAAAGCAATAAATCTAGACATTTGTTAATAAACTTCTAATATATACAGGTGTAATTTGTGTGATAATAACAGCAAAAATGGAGAAGGAAAATTGATGGGGCACACATGAAGCCATTTTATATACTACTGAAATTAGGTTGGTGCTCACTTGAATTAGATTATTTTAAATTAAGATGTTAATTATAATTCCCAGAAAATTCACTAAGAAAATAACTTGAAAAACAGAGTAGTAGAAAGGTAAATAAGACAGCATATTAGAAAATACCTAATACAAAATAAATCTGTAATGGAGAAGCAGAGAGACAAGGAGCAAGACACAGAAAACAAATGGTAATATGGCACTTTGGTCAACGTAACCACATTGACTGTAGATGAACTAAACATCCCAAGCCCAAATCAAGGATTGGCAGAATATAGTTCAAACAACAAGTCACAATAACATTATATCTATAAGAGCTCTTCATTAGATTTAAAGGACACAAATGAGGTGACAGTAAAAAATGATTGAAAAGAAAGATATATCATGCAAGCATAAACAAAAAAGGAGAACTAAAGTGGCTATGTCAGTATCAGCCCAAATATATACTAAGAAAATTTAATATGAAACATCTTATTATTATTAATGATAAAAATGTCACTCAATGATGTAACCTCCAAAAAAAGCAACCACTGAAAAACTGAAAAAAACATTGGAGCCAATTCTATAGTAACAGTTGAAGCCAACAATGCTTCCTCTTTCCTTACAAGAAGAGCAATAAGGTATGAGAAGACCTGAGCATTCATTATGTACTAACTGTGGCTAACAGCTATCTGCTGAACACTGGAGAGACTTCTTTTCAAGTGAATGTTTTCTGTGGGCAAATGAGGATAGACAATCGGTTAGGCCCCAAAACAAGTCTCAGTTAAATTTTCTAAGACAGTTAACTTAGAAATCATTAACAGAAGGAAACTTGAGAAATTCACAAACATGTAAATTAACTAGCAAATAAGTAACTATAATGGTTCAAAGGTGAAATAAAAAATAAATTCGTATTTTGAGACAAATGAAAACGAAAACAAAACATGTCATATGAGATGCTCCAAAAACTAGTTCAGAGGTTTATAGCCATGTGTGCCTTTATTAAGAAAGTCAGTTCTCAAATCATCAAAACTCTTTAAGAACACAAAACACAACTTAGAAAATGAGCACACTAAGCCTAAAGCATAAGACAGGGATTTAAACAAAGATGGGAGTGAACAACTTTATAGGAACAACAGAGAAAAAAAAAAAAAAAACAAAATAAAAGCTGATTCTATGAAAAGGCCAAGAAAACTGAAAACATCTAACTGGAGTGGCCAAGAAAATAGACAAAATTCCAACTACTACAATCAACTATGAAAAAAAGGGCCATAATTATGGCCCTCTAGAAGTAAAAAGGTCAGGAAGACACTACTACTTGAAATTCAATGAATTAGACGACTTAAATTGCAGAAATTCCTATAAGTACATAAACTTCTGAAGTGGCTTAAAAGGGAATGGAAAAATCTGAATACATGAATAACAAAACTGAATTACTAAACCATACCAGAGAAAACTCAAATTTCCCAAGAAGTAAACTCCCATTCTAGATGACATCACAGATAGCTCTATCCATTGCAGAGTAAAGGCATTTCCCACAAAGAAACATTCAAATTGTAACACTGCTATAGCTGGTGTGAACTTATCTAAAAATAAGGTATTTGCAGACTTATGAAGATGTGTTTCCAAAGATCAACATTAGAGAAGTTAGGATCCTGATCCAATATGACTAGCACTCTTTTTGGAAGACAAAACATATACAAAGGCATACAGGGAGAGTGCCATTTGAAGACACAATAAAGACTGCGATGACACGTCTACAGGCTAGTGGACACCAGGGATGCAGCCATTGCCAGCTGACTTCTGACAGAACCAGCACCAATTTCAAACTTCTAGAAAGAAAAAGGTTGTTGCTGTAAGCTGACTGCATTTTGGTCTTCTGTAACAGCTGGACTAATATATCAGCAAACACTTAAAAATATTAAAAAACAAAACACAAGAGGAGAAAACATTTTCTAGTTCATTCCTTGAGAGTAAAATACCAGAACATGGCAAAGGCATCAGAAGAAAAGCATACTAAACACTTGTATCTTTTATGAGTACCACAAAAAATCCTTAAAATACTAGCAAGCTGTCACGACAAAAAAGGATTTATTCAGGAATATAAGGTGAAGCTAACAAATAGAAAACAGCAATAGGCTGGGAGACAGCTCAGTTGGTAAAGTACTTGCCTTACAAATGTTATGATCTCATTTTGATCACCAGAACCTACATAAAAAGCCAGTCATAGTAGTATGTGCCTATGATCCCAGTGATGGTAAGATAGGTGGAGATAGGCAAATCTCTCATAGCTTGAGATCCAGCTATAGAGCAAACTTTCAAATAAACAGTGGGTAGCACTTGAGTACCAACACCAGTTGTCCACATGATCATCACATACACATGCACCTACACTCACATGTGCACTCCCCCATACAAACACTCAGTAGATTTAATACACCACCACATCAGAACAAAGGACAAAATCTGTATCTCAATAGATACAGACAATGCTTATGACAAAATGCTGTAACAACAGCAATCAGGAACCGAAGGGACCTTCCTCAACTCGTAATGGGCACATATGAAAACCTCACAGCTAATATTCTTAGTCTTAAAAAGTGAATGGTTCCCCTCTAAGATCAGGAACAAGACAGGGACATCTGCTTTTACTACTTCTATTTAGCACTGTACTGTAAGACTAGTCAAGGCACTGAATATGAAAAGAAGACAGAAGGTTGAGAAAAAAAATAGAGAGATTCTGTCCGAGGCCAACTTGGGGCCCAGCTGCTAATCTTGTGAAGCCCAACAACTTGGAAGGGTTGGTGAGATTGCTCTACTGATCAACCTGTTTAGCTGAGACCCATTCAGGAGAGGTTTCAGAAACTGGCAGCCTTCAGTCTGAGGAAATAAGATCAGCTGAGAAGTTGGCGAGTGCACAAAACGTGACCTGAGAATGCAAGAGAAGGAGCCACCGAACCAGATCACCAGAATCATAAGCCTACCATACACCGATTGGGAACAGGTAAGGCTCCATCTCCAGACTGGCAGATCAGGTCTCTATCCCCTAGGCCCCAGCCATCAGAGCCCCAGGGACCAGGCAGCTACCTTTCCCTGCTCCCTCACCCCCACAAACAAACCAACCCAACCCAACCCAACCCAACCCAACCCAAACCAAAACAACAACAACAACCCAGCCCCTGTGAACCCAACAACCACTGGAGCCATAAGCACACCCTGCACCAATTGGGAACAGCTGCTCCCTGAGACAGAACCCACTATAACAATGACTGGACTAAGCTGCTCCGGAGAAACAGAGTCCAATAGCACCAATTTGACCAAGAACTCCTACTGGACCAAGACTATCAATTAGAAAAGAGAAGCACCTTCAGACACAGATACTGCCTGTACCAAGTAGAGGAAGCGATGAGTATACGACACCAGTGCAAAAATACAGGCAACAACATAAAGACTTATATGACAACATCAGAACCTAGTGATTCTACATCTGCAAGACTTGAACATACCAAGGCAGAAGAAGCAGAAGAGATTAATCCTAAAAATGACTTCAAGAAGATGATAGAGGCCCTTAAAGAGGAAATGAAAAACTCCCTTAAAGAGGAGATAAAAATTCCCTTAAAGAAATGGAAGAAAAAAACAAACAAAAATTGGAAGAAATGAAGGAAAGCCAAGAAAAAGTAATTAAACAGATGAAGCAGTTCAAGATTTGAAAATTGAAATTAAGACAATAAAGAAGACACAAACTGAGGGAATGCTGGAAATAGAAATTCTGATTAAACAAACAGGAACTACAGATGCAAGCATAACCAACTGAATGCAAGAGATGGAACAGAGAATCTCTGACGTTGAAGACACAATAGAGAAAATAGATTCATCAGTCAAAGAAAACAGTAAAGCCAAAAAAGTCATAATACAAAACGTCCAAGAAATTTGGGACACCATGAAAAAAAATAGAGAGTCTGGTAATTGTTAAAAGAGTATGGAAGACCTTATTTTATTCAAGACTATCTCAAAAGGGGAGTATAAGAAACATTATATTGATAAATTTAGGTGCTGTTTAACCTTGTTCAAAGGGAACTCTGGGAGTGAAGAGGCTTTCCCTTGTCTCTTTCAAAACACGCCAGGTGGAGCAAGTCAATACACAGCATTCTTTCATGGCCTTCCCTTGTCTCTTTCAAAACACGCCAGGTGGAGCAAGTCAATACACAGCATTCTTTCATGGCCTTCTCATCTGTTCCTGCCTCCAGGTTCTTGTCTTGAGTTCCTGCCCTGAGTTCCTTTCACTATGGACCATTACATGGAAGTGTTAAGATAAACCCTTTCCTCCCTAAGTTGCTTTTAGTCATGGTATTTTATCACAGCAATAGAAACTCTAACCAAGACAGGCACAAAACAGACTATTTGAAAATTAGTTCTGATTCAAATTTTGTTATATATGTTACTGACAAATAAAATGGCAAAATATGATTCATACATCTATTAAAACATGAATAAAGAAGGATATTTCTGAGAATCTTAATGAAGCTTCATAGGGAATCCTCCAGCTCCCTCAATTATTTCATAAGATGTAATTTAAACAAGTCTTCCTAGAGCACTAAAAGAAGCTGCAAGGAAATGAAAAGCAACTACCTACAGAAGCTTTTTAGTTCATGAAGTGCTGTTCTGGACAAATCTGTTAATATTTCTTCTCACTTCATGTCATTTCACAGTGTAAGCTCCAGGACAGTCAAGTGGGACTATGAGATAAACACATCCTTGAACACAGGTAATAAGCCACTTGGTATATTTTCCTAAATATCTGTTCCTAAAGGACCAAGGAAATTGGAGATATTATTTGTCAGTTTCTGAAAATTTAGTTCTTTGTTGTTGTTGTTGTTTTTTGTTTTTGTTTTTGTTTTTGTTTTTTCCGAGACAGGGTTTCTCTGTGTAGCTTTGCACCTTTCCTGGATCTCACTCTGTAGACCAGGCTGGCATTGAACTCACAAACATCCGCCTGGCTCTGCCTCCCCAGTGCTGGGATTAAAGGTGTGCGCCGCCACCACCTGGTGAAAATTTAGTTCTTATGTCTTTGGTGTCACAATCTGTTTAAATAAACCAAATCAAAAGAAAACCTAATCTACTGAACACTGGTTAAAAATTTTTTTCATTGCCACAATGACATCAACCCCTCTTAACATGTTTTTATTTTACTCTTCTCAAAATATTCTCAGCTTCTAACTAATGCCATAATTTTAATATTTAAAGTAAATCTAAAATGTAAAAATGTAAAAGTTGCCAAAGGTAATGAAACAGTTTACACTTTTTTTAAAGTACATGTAACCACTTTCCATTCATACCCATCTCAAAATAGTCAAGAGTGAATTTTACTACAAGTATTTTAGGTAAAATTATTTTTAGTAAAGGTGATTTTTAATAGTTTAATTGGTTGTAATTTGAGAAGGTAATTCTGGAAAGATACTTTACTCTGTTAGTGAATCATTAAAGTTTTCTTAATGATGTCATTTGTTTCATATTAAATATTATGATCAGATACAACCAATGTTTTAGGACTTGTATGACACACTGTAGTCTTGGATAACCAAGAAATAACAGTGAAAAACCGTGATATGAGGAAAGGTGGATCCTGTGAAACAAGAACAAACTATAGCTATCTAGCCTTTAGACTCAGGGTGTTAAAAAGACAGGCATTTAGGTCCCGACACAACTGGTGTGAGGTCCTGACTATCTTTATTTTCAACAGATTTAAATAAATACTACATCATGCCATTAGCTGGTGTCTTCTGGGCTCCCGGGTGTTATTTTTTCTAGTGCTGGTATCTTAAATTTACCTTTCCAATGCTTACCTGATATGACCGGGAGGTGACCCTACCCCCCCCTCCACCCCCCCCCCCCAGCTCCTGAGCCTGAATTAATATCATTGTCTCTGTAGCCACAACGTCTGGTTATGCACAGGGCCAGAAGCCTAGTGAGACAGGTGTTTCAAGGCTGCAGGGTAGGGTGAGCAGCAGAAGGAGAAAGCAGTACTGTGCTGACATTATATTATTTCTGAAGAAAAGCATGCTCTGTGGGTCTTTCATTACATTTAGGGTGTTCCTTGCTGAATATTCACTTGAAATTAGACTTTGAACAGATGTAAATGCCATTCCATACAACCTCTGGCTCTTCATGAGTAATGTCAACTAATGCTGAAGGATTTTCCTAAAAATGAAAGACATCTTCACATCTTTTCTATAATTTCATTCATGTGTTTATAAATTCTGCTCATGATTTTGAATTTTAGGGATTTTGGGAAATATTTTTAACTACATGAAATAAATTACTTGAGAGGAAAAAAAAAGGTTCATACACCAAAGTTGTTTCCATTAACATTTCTTGATAACTCAAATCTCCTTTAGGCCAAATTTAGATAGAATGACAATACACAACATGCTGAAGACAGACTATCAAGGCAAGTGCATACTCTGGGTAAACTGAGACCACAGCATCCATATCAGAGAGTAAATAAGCTAATATATACATACTTAAAATTGTATCCAGCATGTAGAACACTATTTGGGTTAAAGACAATTAAAGAATTTGCCTTTTTTAGTCTTTTTCTACTACTATAATTTTCAGAAGTGGTATTTAAGAAAAAAATCTACAACAACCAAACCCTAGTTTTGACTGACAATGTCTTAGTATAGCATGAACTGCCTAAGATGCCTCTACCTTGAACTGTGAACTGTGCTGAAAAGGTTTAGTGAGGGAAACAACCTGTTTGAGTATTTTAAAAAGATATATTTAACAGAGAAACCAGGAACTTACAGCATTATTGGAAAAGTGGAGGGATTAGCTCTAGATGGTCCTGTAAGAATGGCCCCAGAACATGGAGAAACAGAACCATGTTGCTCTGCTTCCCAAGTAGGTGCTACCATGAACTGAACACACACTAGAGCAGTCATCACCCCTGCTGCTACCACTGAAGCTCAAGACCAGCTACTAGTATATATATGGGAAGAAGACAACTTTCCTTGGATTTGCTGGAGGAGTGAGAAGAGAGCACCTGCCTTACTTTTCCTTTGCCAACCATGCACAGATATATGGTTTAGCTGCAGAAGCTGATTAGCATCGAGAACTCTAGGGAATCTCAGACATGAGCCACTGTAGTGGGTAGCCATTCCAGCCTTGGCCTGGAAGTTCCAACCCCCATTGAGGCTTAGGTAACTGTCAGGCCTACAAGGCAGGGCTGAGAGAGGACGCTGAAGACTCAGGATCTTGATGTGAGGGAGCTCTTTGGTGCCTGGCCCCTGGACGCTGGAGGTAGACCAAGCAGAGTTCTCCAGAGAACACTGCCGGACTGCGCCATACCTTTGCCAGACCCTACAACCTACCTATCCCTTCATTTGTAAGTTACCCCACAAAATAAACCTCCCTTTTAACTACGTGGAGTGGCCTTACTAATTTCACCAATAAGCCTCCTCCCAAGTGTAGGAAATAAACTAGAAAGAGCTAGGAAGATTTGCCCACTGCCAAGCAATCTAATGTGACTGTGACTTTGGGAGAATCACAGTTATACTTGTCTACTTTGCCATCTGCAAAATGGGTATAAATGCTTTGAATATGTAATGTCCTTTATAGGCTTTGTATTAGGGGCTTTGGGCAAGCAAGCAACTGGATCATGAAGACTCTGACCTAATGAATGAATCAGTTCCTTGATGGATTTTTATGATGGCTTTACTGAGAGGTGGTAAAAAAGACGGCAGGCTCTAGTTGGAGGAAGCAGGTCACTGGAAGTGGGCAAAGGAAAGATGTTCCCTGACCTTTTACCTCTTCACGCTGGAAGCTGAGGTGAGCAACCTCTGCAATATGCTCTTGCCTCATACCTCAATGGAGCCAGATGACTCTGGGTTGAAATATCTGAAACCATTATTCAACATAAGTTCTTCAGTTGTCTTCTCAGACACTGTCACCATAAAAGAAATGGAATAGACCTAACAAAGGGTTGTGCTGAGGACATATAAAAGACGTAATAGAGAAACAAGTTTCCTTTGCAATTTTGAAGCCTTGGTTTTAGTATGGGAAGTCTGATACCCTTCTGGCCCTCATTTGTTTTGCCACCTGTGATCTTTTAGGATTTTTTTTTTTACGTTCTTTTTTTTCCTCTCCTTTTAAAAAATTTATTATATTTGTGTTTTAATTTTACACATCAGCATGGGTTCCCCTGTCCTCCCTCCTTCCGCTCCCAGCCCCCACCTTCCCCTCAGCCCCGCCCCTCCATTCCCATGTCCTCCAGGGCCCAGACTCCCCTGGTGATTCATTTAAACCTGGTGGATTCAGTACAGGCAGTTCCAGTCCCCTCCTTCCAGGCTGAGCAAAGTGTCCCTGTGTAAGCCCAAGGTTCTAAACAGCCAGCTCATGCACTAAGGACAGGTCCGGGTCCCACTGCCTGGGTGCCTCCCAAACAGTTCAAAGCTATTCAATTGTCTCACTTATCCAGAGGGCCAGCTCCAGCTGGGGGCTCCACAGCCTTTGGTTCATAATTCCTGTGCTTCCATTTGTTTGGCTATTTGTCCCTGTGCTTTTCCAATCTTGGTCTCAACAATTCACACTCTTACAGTCCCTCCTCTTTCTCGCCAATTGGACTCCTAGAGCTCCACCTGGGGCCTGGCCGAGGATCTCTGCATCCACTTCCATCAGTTATTGGATGAGAGTTCCAGCACGACCTTAGGGTGTTTGGCCATCTGATCATCAGACTAGGTCAGATCAGGCTTTCTCTTGACCATTGCCAGCAGTCTATCATTGTGGATTTCTGGGAACCTCTCCAGCGCTCTGCCTATTCCTGTTCTCATGTGGTCATCATTTATCATGGTCTGTTATTCCTTGTTCTCCCTTTCTGTTCTTGATCCAGCTGGAATCTCCTGCTCCCCTAAGCTTTCTTTCCCTCGAACCTTGACCTTCATTACTCCCACTGTCGTCCAGCTGTAGCACTCTTGGGCATATACCCAAGGAATGCTCAATCATACCACAAGGGCATTTGCTCAGCTATGTTCATATCAGCATTGTTTGTAATAGCCAGAACCTGGAAACAACCTAGATGCCCTTCAACTGAAGAATGGATAAAGAAAATATGGTACATATACACAATGGAGTACTACTCAGCAGAGAAAAACAATGACATCATGAGGTTTGCAGGCAAATGGATGGATCTAGAAAAAAAAATCATCCTGAGTGAGGTAACCCAGACTCAGAAGGATGAACATGGTATGTACTCATTCAGTAGGATACTAGATGTAAAACAAAGATGTCTAGACTGCTACACAACTCCAGGGAGGCTACCTAGAAAACGGGACCCTAGGAAAGACACAGGGATCACCCAATGACAGAGAAATGGATGAGATCTACATGAACAACCTAGGATTCTAGGATTTTTTTTTTTTTTTAACCTTCAGGCCCTGGTAGAAATCTCCCTTTCAAGATATCTTTGGTCTTAATTGTATAAAAATGAAGAGAATATGTGTACACTTTGGTAAATCATGATACTATCATTTCAATGACAAGTAAAGGAAGAAGAAATATCACTACTTAGCTGTCATAGTAAACAAACTATTACTTTCATTCTTGTTTTGGTCAACTTGCCTTATTTGTATCAAGACTTCTCATGTTAACCATCTCAAGTTCACTGACATTCACACAAACTGTGATAACAGGCTAGAGCTGGGTTATTCAGGAAAGGCTTGGTTATAAAACAGTATTTATATAAGATTTAAAAGAGAATGTCCCAAGAGAGTAAATTTTCATGTTATAAAAGCCTAAATCTACTTAAGAACTCCTGATGAGCAAGTGACATGGAACATTAACCTATAGGTAACATTGATCATTTAAAGTAAAGTAAACAAATATAGAAATATGAAGATACAGCTTACCTAAACAAATTATATATTTGATTATATGATATCAGGTAATTTTATAATAGAATAAAACCAAAATTCTGGGCCTAAGAAAGAAAATAAAATAACCATTATATCTGCAATGGTTAGCAACACCAGAAAATATTAGGTATAATATATCTGCATAAAAATGTTAGAATTATTCAAACTAAGTAGGGATACTGTTTAATCACAGGATAGCAACTCCTATTTACAGTAACTACAAAGGTTCCACACTCACTGTCTGTCACACTCAGCATCATCACAACCTTACAAAGTACCTAGAATGGGTAGCGTGTGTGGTGGTATTGTGTTGCCCAAAATATTGTGCACCCTAATAAATTTATCTGGGGTCAGAGAACAGACAGCCACTAGATACAGAGGCTAGAAAATGGTGGCACTCATGCCTTTAATCCTAGCATTTCAG
Organism: Onychomys torridus; assembly: GCF_903995425.1. Lineage (NCBI taxonomy): Eukaryota > Metazoa > Chordata > Mammalia > Rodentia > Cricetidae > Onychomys > Onychomys torridus. The sequence continues at coordinate 2,644,368 of NC_050453.1, read as the reverse complement.
AGACAAAATTCCCTCTGGATTTCTGTGAATTCAAGGCCATATTGGAAACAGCCAGGCATGGTGACACACACCTTTAATCCCAAGAAGTGAGCCTTTAATCCCAGGGAGTGATGGCAAAAACAGAAAGATATATAAGGCATGAAGACCAGAAACTAGAAGCATTTGGCTGGTTAAGCATTCAGGCTTTTGAGCAGCAGTTCAGCTGAGAGTCATTTGGATAAGGATTCAGAAGCTTCCAATCTGAGGAAACAGGATCAGTTGAGGAACTGCAAAGTGAGGTAGCTGTGGCTTGTTCTGTGTGTCTGATCTTCCAGCATTCACTCCAATACCTGTCCCAGGTTTGTTTTTATTAATAAGAACTTTTAAGATTCCTACTACAAGCATGCCCACCCTGACTGCTAACAAGGAGGCAAGGGTGACTAGCCTTTCCACCGGAGGAACACTGCACAACTAACACCCGTGAATGTGCATTTTCCTTCAATAGACCCAAGAATGGAATAAAGACATGGGAGGACTTGCAGGAACATGTGCATGCCAAGTGATAGAAATTTAAATCTTCTTGAAACAAACAGGAAATGTAAAGACTAATTTATTATCTACAATATTCTTATGAACATGATTATTCTTTACCTAGAATAGGCAACAGGCATTTCCCCAGATTATTACAAGTCTAATGGAGTCTATAGCATGAAGACGACAAAGTGAACATCTACTAAATTTTTTTCTTTACTTCTAACCTTTAAAAATGAGATTCACTTTGTACTCTTCTGGCTCATATTGTATTACAAAACAAACATCAAATGTAAATCTAGACCTCAATGCCTTGCTCTAAACACAAATAAGCCTGGGATAGTGAGTATTACAGAGTGTCTAAAGGCGGTGGACCCCCTCAGGCTTCAGAAAGTTGAAAAGGTATGGAAAAGCTAGAAAACTGTACATGTCCACTGCAAAAAATGATAGTGTAAACACTTAAAATTGATCCCATTTCTCACTCAATGGATAAGGGCACTTGCCACCAAGGTTAATGGTGATTCTCAAGGAGAGAATCAAGTCCTGGAAACCGTCCTCTTGACTACCACACAAGCATTGTGGCACATATGCATCCACCTCACCTACCCACTCACTTGAAAATACACACCATTAAATAAACAAATGTAATAAAGTTTATCCCATTTCTGTTCTTATCTAACTTCTTTCATAATGTTAGTAGAATCAGAATATCAGAGACAAACACAGCCTAAAGGTCACTGGTCTAAATCCTTTCATTTTAGTCATCAGAAACTTGATGTTCAAAATACTTTAGAAAGCTTATTTAGCTGGTTGAAAAGGAAGTCACATCTTTCAACTTTCAACATATTTTCTATGTGCACTGGTCAAGGAGGCAAACTCAAGCTTATAGCCACATTTCAATGCTGTTTTAATCTTTCCAGTAGCAAAAACTATCACAGAGTTATTAAAAAGTCATTTTTGTGTGTCCTGACTCAAGTTCTGAAAAACTATTTATGAAACTAAATACTATGTTTGCATTATGTTAATCTATGAAATAAACTGTAAACTTTAAGCACATTTTAAAAGTAATTTGTAATTTCGGGTGCTGGATTAAAACTTCCTTGGTGAAAGGTTAAAATTCTTATAATAATAACAATAAACAATCACTAAAAAGCTACCAGAATGAATGACTAAATATGGAAGTAATCTTTTTTCCCCATAAATGTACCTCATAAACATGTCTTACAGAGTCAAAGAGCTCTCTCAAGTAAATTACAATAACAAGAATTCTCCATTTAGCTTATATTAAAAGTAAGGAAAGAGAACACTAGTACTATGGCACATACAGAAAATACCTGAGTTCTATTGATACTATATTTTTACATTCAGTATAATAGTGTTATAAGTTGGCCTAAAACCTGAAATGTGCCCAGTTCTAAGATTTTGAAAGGGTGGGAAGGGCAAAGCAAGGCTAAAGAGAAATGAGATGCAGCTACTAAATGTGACAGGCACACTGGTACCTAGGGGGAATTTCTAAGAGCAGAAGACAGACACCTTTCTATAGATGTACATTGTATGTTTTAGAAGCTACTTACCTACCACTTTCTTGTAAGTAGCCCTTAGGAACTTACTGTATTGCCTGGCCAAAAATATTATAGAATCCATGACTACAGAGTAAATACATGCAATGAAGGAGACATGTAGTTTGAGCAGAGATAAAACTGTACTATTGTTTATGGCAAAGAATACAATTCATATAGAACTGGGAACAGATGAAGTCACCAAAGCAATATGAATACATAGTTTTTGGTGCCAGTCTTTTTATTCTAATTTAACTCAGTTATTATTATATAAGAGCCTGTTCTCCATAGAAAACTACTACTTATCCATACTACATAGTAAAAAATTTTAAAAACTGGATTAGTAATAGCAGAATATTTCATGTTTATAAAAATGTATACCCCTAAAATATTGTCTGCATGGTCCTCCTTTGTTTCTTCTTATAAAGCACTCTGATTTAAAAAGGCATTTACACAGTGAAATACAACTCAACTGTGTAAATGAAAATTGAAAAATGAAATTATTAAATATGCAGGCCACTGGTAGGAGTCCTGTGCTCCATTGATGGCCCCGCATCCATATGCACATATGAGCAGCACTAACTGGAATTAGTGGGTTATTCAAAAGAAGACATGCAGTTGGGATGAGGATATGTTGAGGGAGACAAGGAAGGAAATTGGGGAAATATGATCATACTTTATTGTATAAATGTATGGAATTCTCAAGAACAAATAATGTTTTAAAAGGCATTTCCCCCAAATTGCTTATTCTAAAATTTTAAATGATGTGCTAATTCTGTCAATAAAACTGAAATATTAAACCTACCATAATCTTTGCCTTATAAAGATCTTGCAAGGATCTGGTTGAAGTAGCTTGGCTGCATGGTGAATGGAAGCTGGCAGGTTCAGATATTACCTGGTATGTATGATGCAACGGGCCAGAGCCCAGGCTTCTGGCTCACATGGTCAAAGCTTAGAAACAACCGTGAAACATCAGACCTCTAATTTAAAATTTAAATATATTCTAAAGTCTGCATATTTACATTATAAAATGTTTCTTTTCCAATATAACACAGAAAGGAATAAATATAAGTTATAATTTACACTTACCCAAGTCACAGATTTTCTCATACTGAAATAACTATGTGACATAATGCATCTCTCTGGTTTAAATAAACAACGCAATCATTACTCTCCTGTAATCTGCAATGCCTTGAGGGAATTTTGTTAAAAATATATAGAGAGATATATATAGTGTATGAATATAAGCTGCAAAAAATTAAAAAGCTTGAGGTCATAATTTTTCACTGAAAAATACTTCAGTCTTTTCTCAAAAAGGATGAAAAGTGTAACAAGGACTTTTTTTTTTTACTTTTAAAATAAGTTGTGGTAGTTCTAGAAAAATAATTCTGTCTTAGGCAGCAGTATATACTCTTTTTAAGATGGGCTAGGCAGCTCCTCCTGTGCCATCTAGTTTAACCTGGAAGGAAAAGGGTAACTTCTGTAGTGAGTCTGGACAATGCACAATCAACCATTTAATGCAGTCAACAGGAATGAATGCAAAGACCTGCATGAGAGCATAGAAGGAGAAAATGAAGCACATAGAGTAAATTGACACAAAACAGAAGGGCTCAGCTAGATGTGTCTGGGTGCTATGCAAATGACACAGTATGGAAGCAATGGGGTTGGTTATAGACTTCTCCTGTGGCATGTGCTACATGCCATAAACAGAAACTATATCCAGGTCATTTGATGAGATACTCACAGAAGGATTGTAAGAAGGTTCCAGTATCACCGGTAATGACATTTTCCCTTGAAGATTCAATTTAGTTAAATAAAAAATCTTTTCCCCCACAATCTTTTCTTTCTTCATACGATGGACACCATACAGTCGAAACCTAACTGCATAGTTTCCGATCATCTCCGATTCAACGTGGTTAAATTTGAATGTTTCTGTGAAGACAGGGCATGGTCCTCTCTGGATGCTGGTTTTGGCTCTCTGTTTCTTTATAGGTAGAAGAACCAGATGTACCTGCCATGAGTTGCCACCTGTCCTGTTATATGTTGGAATGTCCGTGACAGCTGTCACTGTTACCAGAAGCTTCTGTCTTTGTGAGTCATAGTCAAAAGTCACATCCAGTGTGCCATATTTAGCTTCTGGCTCTGGATCAAAAGGTTTAGGAAGCTGTGAGGAGGATCCTTGAGCTGACATGTCCTAAGAAAAGGAAATTTAAATGTTTTTAGTTTTTAACCCTATGACTTAAACTAGCATGTAAATAAATGCCCATTTCTTTTAGAGTATGATATAAAAACAATTTTCATTTGCTGTCATGGAGAAAGCATAAGTATCAGTCAACTACAGGCCAAAGTTACCTTACTGGGCAGCATAATTTAAGTGGTAAAAGACTTTACAATGAAGACATCTTTTGAGTGGAATAGTCACTATCACAGTTTTGAGGAAATTGGATGTATATTTGTACAAACTAGAGTTTAATGTACATATTAATGTCTTTGTTCCTGATGGAGGAGTCTTTAGAGAAGAGTGAAGTTCAATGCTACAGAAAAATGTGGCTCTGTTTTCAAGGATGTCTAAAATGATTCCATCTAAAATAGAATATATACAGTAAAACTTAAGTCAGTAGAAACAGGAAAATTTGGGCTGGAGAGACGGCTCAGAGGTTAAGAGCACTGCTTACTCTTCCAAAGGTCCTGAGTTCAATTCCCAGCAACCATATGGTGGCTCACAACCATCTGTAATGAGATCTGGTGCCTTCTTTTGGCCTGCAGGGATACGTGCAGACAGAACAATGAATACATAATAAATAAATAAATCTTTAAAAAAAAAGAAAAGAAATGGGAATCCTGAATAGAAATGCAAAGGGCTTAAGACATTGTGCATCCAAATAGTCACTCTCCATACCATAGACCATGTTTATCTCAATTGTCAACCAGAATTCAAAACAACTATACTTTTTTCCACATTAATTGCCAATAACATGGCTAAATACACATTTCAAAAATTGAAGAAAGGCTAAAACTACACATGTTACTTATGACCTGGTCAGAAACTGAGACTATTTTAACAGCAACTGTCTCAAATTCCTGCTAGTCGAACTACCTGAGATGTCTGAGGATCTTATCCAGTTACTGACAATGCCTAAACCAGGTTTCTGACTTTTGAGCCACACACTTTGACCCTTCAAGTATTGAATAAGATATAAGTGACTTTGGATTCAGAACTATTGTGGCACTGAACAATGCTGACCTTGGTCTTCCTTCTCCTATTAGCTCAAAGGACACCCTTCCCAGAAGCACGCTGCATCCCAGAAGCTCTCTTGGATGTGCTTATGGTACAGTGTGGGCAGATGGAAGCACACAGACCTCCTATGAACATCTATCTCAACCTTGAAATGGAAGTGCTTGCTTTCCATTCTCTCTCCACAAGCAGCCACTCAGGTACTCTGTGGAATCAGTTTGAACCAAAAGAACAAGAACAGGGCTTTAGGGAATGGTAAATTCACATAAGAAGCTGGCCCTGAATGAGGCCATTATGCAAAGCCTTGCTTCTCTGATTGAGTGAAAGAGAAAGAAGCTTCTGAGTTTTTCAGGCACTTAGCACTATGTTCTAAGCCCCCTGTTAGCTTGGGGTAGAAGGCTCTTCTTCTTCTTTTTTTAAGCTGAGGATTGAACCCAGGGCCTTGCGCTTGCTAGGCAAGCACTCTACCACTGAGCTAAATCCTGTATGTGTTTGGTATATGTTGTATGTGTTTGATGACTGCTGTATGTGTTTGGTGTATGCTATATAAATTTTTTGTATGCTAAACATGTTTGTCTTAGGTTACATGTATCTGGTGTATGCACGTGCATGCTGGGATGACCTCCAGTACACACAAATACAGAGGCCAGAGGAGAATGTTAAATAGAGGCCTGTTCTACCATTATCCCTGTTCTACTTTATCCCTTTGAGACAGGGTCCTCCACCAAGCCCAGAGCTTGTCACTTTTTGATTAGGCTTGCTGGCCAGCAAACCTCAGCAAGCTTCCTTTCTCTGTCCTCAGCAATGTGGTTGCAGGCACACGTGGCCATATATAGCTTTAAATGGGTGCTAGAAATATAAATCCATTTCATAATTGTTAATTATAGATTACCAATGTATCTTTTGTATTTCAAGTTAATGTTTTAAAAATAGTATCATGGTAACAAGGGTTTTTAGAAAAATAAAAACTGTATATTGTCCTAAACAGCTATTTCTGGATTTTTTTCTGACACAGTCTAAGAATTCTTAGAAACACAGGTGGATACAGCTACTATTCACATTTTTCAAAGAGGCACTAAGAAAACAATCCTTCCCTTTTGGGGTGTTGGGGCTCTATTAGTTGCAGGAACCCTTCAATAGAGCTAGCTGATGACCTGTTATATGAATCCTCTGATGCATGATAGATATTACAGGGATATGAAACAAACTTGGAAAAATACAAATTTTATAGTAGCCTAGGCTATCAAAAATTCCACAACTAAAAACATTCATGTAACGTATACTTGATGTACTATATGAATGCATTTGAGGGTGCTATTAAAGACACAAGAGGGGGAAAAAACTGCATAGTGTTAACACAGCATGTACATAGCTTCTGAAATACACACAGCTGTGGTTACCTACAGATAAGCAAGCAGCTTGAGAGATACAGGCATGAGTCCTAAGGTAGCAACCTATAAGATATGCCAAAGATCCATGGACTACAAAGACTATGTGATGGAGTAAATGAGTACTAGGCTCACAGAGATGGAAAGCCCATGCTCTGCCCCGTATCATCTACAGGTTCTACTTAGGAAATACAGGGGAAATTCCTAATTGTTTCTCTGGTAGCAAGTTTCTCTGATTGGCAAGTTCCAGTGGAGGACAGGTATATTTTCCCTTTATCTCTCCCACAAACAAGAGTTTACTGCCAGCTGTGGGTACCACTTTTCAAATCTCAATGCTGGTCTTGGCTATCAGGTGATAAACAGAACTGCTGATAAGTAGACTGTGAGAAAGATGCACAGGTCCATACAAATCAGTGTGGGTTTGCCACCTATCTGTTCTGACATCCTATGCCATGTTGTGTTAATCTACCTTATCTTAATTTGCTTAACTTCTGTTTTGTATCTGAAGTAGATAAACACACACACACACACACACACACACACACACACACACACACACACACACTTAGGCATCTGGTTGTCTTATGAACATTTTACTTTGGTGATTAAGGCTTCTGGGACAGTTTGTCTTGTAGTATGTCCAGATGGCACTACTACAACAAAGAAATCCTTAAACAACAACTCAGTTCAACAAGAATGTACAGAGTAATGTGGCTGTTACTAACTCCTTTTCTGCACTCACAGGGACCTAGGTTGGAACAGAGCTACCTGCTTCTCTCTGAAACTAGCTTTTTTAAAAAACTTCCTGAAGAAGTAACTGTGAACAATGAATAAGATGACTAGGTGACAGATACTATTGTGGTCACTGTTATAATCCACAGTCATTGTTAAGTCAGTGGCTACCTATATGATTTTCAAACACACAAGTTCTCAAATGTGCCAAGGTGAGAGCACACAAGAAAACTGGTGGCATCATGACACATTAGGTTTAAAGTATCAATTCAACATTTTCTTCTAGGTCAGATACTATACAACGATACTAAAACTACTAGAAAAGTAGTTATAGTGTTTTTTAAATTATAGGAGAAAACCTCAAACTGAGAAATTCTGTCCACAGCTTAATCACACTGTGTATCAGAAAACTACCTTCATTATTTAGACAGCAGATACAAAGCTATCTGCACAGACCATGTCAGAGTGATAGCATTGGTGGGAGGAGGGAGGGGGAAGCTGTAGAAGCTTGCAATGTAAAACTTGTAAAGAAAGCAAATCCTACAGATAGTTGCTGCATGTGAGGCTTGGGTTACCTTAGTCTACATCCTAAGAATGAATGAGACAAATTCTTATATTACAAAAAGGCTTTGAAACTACAACTATTTTGCTGCCATTTTCACATCAGAAAAGTAACAAACAAAAGCAGCTAGCCACACTAAATTTAGGAAATTGTGAAATTTCACCAGTAAAGCTAACCAGCATTTGTTCCTTTCATACTCTGTGAAATGAAAATACAGTAAGATGTGAAAGGCTTGTGAAACACTGAATAAAATCTTAACAAATAAAATAACAAAAATAACAAAAAATTAGATAATAAAAAATCCAAAATAAAATGATAATAAAAAGCATGAAACATGAGCAAAAAGGCAAATCATTGCAGAAGGTTCTATATAAAGTATTTAAGAAACAACCATCCTTAGCTTCCATCTCTTTGTTGTGGGAAGGGTGTGGGATATAGGATGCATCAGCCTCAGTGAGTTTGTTTCCATATGAAAAGATACAGGGGCTGAGACACCATAGACCAATGTCATCAAGAGGAAAGTAACCTACAGAAAACTCTTACTGGCAACCGCAGGCTGCTTCTGCTTACTTCAGGGCTGAGGACTGCGGTGCTGTCACTAGGGACATCATCTTCATATCCTTTATTGTGAAAACTCTCTGCCTCGTGTCCTGTGCTTCCTTCACTGGGGCACTTGTTGAAAGAACACCGTGGGCTGTTGCTGCAGTGGGAAATCTCACACTTCCCATCCCCTATTTCAGAGGGTGTGCATGAGAGGTGAGGAGAACCACTGTCGTCTTGGTAAGGTGGTGGCTGCAGCTCATCCAATGGAGGTGTCCTTCTCATTCTCTGAATGCAGTTTCCTGACAAGGAGAAGAGTGTGGTCACTGTTTCCAATCAGCATCAGTCCAAAGTAACTGCAAATAACTTTAAAAAGTAAAATAAAAGCTCAACAGCATAACTGTTAAAATTCCTAAATGAGTTTCCTCTTTCCTCAGTTCAGGCACAGAAATAAAATCACCAGCTCCCCACTCTCCTCTGACCCAGTAAGATCATGAAAAAAAAAAAAAAAAAAGCCATTGATTGTTATGAACCATACAAACACATCTGATCCAAACTTTGTTTACTGGATCCTCTCTCCCCAAATATTCCCAGTGCCATGTATACAATTCCCTTGTAACCTCTCAAAAGGGCATGAAAGCATGGTGGATAAAACATAAGAATGCAAGCTGGGCTGTGGTGGCGCACGCCTTTAATCCCAGCACTTGGGAGGCAGAGCCAGGTGGATCTCTGTGAGTTCGAGGCCAGCCTGGGCTACAAAGTGAGTTCCAGGAAAGGTGCAAAACTACACAGAGAAACCCTGTCTCGAAAAAAAAAAATCATAAAAATTAAAGCACTCATTTAAAAAATATCAAATCCGTCATTCAAATAAAAAAAATTAATGCCTTAATTTTGAATTTACAAAGCTGATCAAAGACCTTAATTTTAAATAGTGTCTTTCCTATGAGTCTAGTACAAACTTTAAAAAGTCATCAAAACAATGCAGTTGAAGTTAAGCTAGAGAGGATGTATTAATAACAGCCATGTGGCAGCCAAGAAACTAAGACAAGTGCATGGCACAGTCCACACAGGGGAGCCTTGACCTCCCAGCAGTGACCCAGCTACCCCTGCCAACAGGTTCAAGTGGAAGGTTTCAGCCAGGGTGCCAGAAACGCTTCGGTTTTCCTGATAAAAGCAGGGATACTCAATTAGCATCTCCTCCTTTCTTCTTTCTGCTTGAGGTTCAGTAGCCAGCTTGGGTCTGAGAAGTGACAAGCATGAGAATGAAATCTGAGGATGGAGAAGCAAAGCAAACACCAAAAATAAACAAACAATGGCAGCAAAAACCCCCAAACCAAACAACAACAACAACAACAATAATAATAATAATAATAAAACATCAAGAGAGTCTGAATATCAGAAATATTATTCCCAACTTTGATGATCAAGGAAGACAAATTAAAACACCAAAGGAAACACGATAGCTTCATTTTCTGCATATAGCTGCAAATGCAACCTCAACTGACATAGTTTAATTCATTAAATAACTTTCCTCTCTCCTCTTCATTGTACTTCATCTGCCAATGAGTTAAATTAGATAGTAACTATATACCCACTGGTACGTAGTGGATCAAGAATTCCCCAGGTTTAAGTGCATATTCTAGAATGTGTGGGAACTTCAAGAAAATAAAATAAAAACTGAAAAATAGATGGGATAAAATAATAAAAAACAAAAATAAACTTAAAAACATGTATAGATCAGAAAGCTTTAGCAAATGAAAATACGATTCATTAAAAACAAATGAAATTGATAAATTGTTAGAACAGACTAGTTAGAAAAACTGGTAATGTAAGCTATTAATGTCAGGAATGAAAGAGTCTAGAATTTCCATTTCTACAGGCAATCACATGAGCAGGACAAAGTGTGTACTGCACTGATAGATGACCAGAGGCTAGAGTACTATGGGGAGAGTGCCCAGGAGAGTGGTGCACACAAGGCAGCTTAGCTGAGAAAGAGCCCTGACCGTGGTGCTGAAGTGCAGAAGGAAGCTAGCATCCACTGAAATCCATGTTGGGGTCCACCTCTAAGGGGGAAGTAAAACAAACAGATGCATGAAGCCAGAGGAGAAAGCCTGAGTACAGCCCAGGTTAATGTAGTCACATCTCGTACTGTAAGATAAAGGAGTTACAATATGGAAAGGAAAAAGACTAGAGATAACTCTTATGAGTTGGATAAGAATTAAAGAGAAAATGCATAGATACTGTGCTGGCTAGTTTTATGTTAACTTGACATAAGCTAGAGTCATTTGAGAGAAGGACGCTTCAATTGAGAAAAATATCCCAATTAGACTGGTCTGTGGGCAAGCCTGTTGTGTATTTTCTTTATTAAGTATTGATGTGGGAGGGCCCAGTTCATAGTAAACATGTGTGTAGCTGAGGTTTTCCTGGTCCTGCCCCACAGTCCTGCTCAGACCCAAATAAACACACAGAGGCTTATATTAATTAAAAATGCTTGTAGCTAGAAGTTTTCTCAGTCCTGCAGGTGCTGTGGGATGTTCTGTATGCTGTGAATGTGTTGCTCTGATTGGTTGATAATAAAACACTGATTGGCCAGTAACCAGGCTGGAAATAGAGGTGGGATAAGCAGAGAGGAGAATTCTGGGAACAGGAAGGCTGAGTCAGGAGAGCCGCCAGGGAGCTGCCAAAGGAGCAACATGTAATGGGACACAGGTAAAACCATGGAACATGTGGCAGCATATAAATTAACAGAAACAGGCCGAGTTTAAGTGTAAGAGCTAGTCAGTAGTTAGCCTAAGCTAATGGCCAAGCAGTTTTAATTAATTTAAGCTTCTGAGTAATTATTTTATAAGTGGGCTGCAGAACTACTGGGGCTTGGTGGGACCTGAAGAGAAACTTTCCAGCTACACATGTGCTGGTGGTCCTGGGTGCTATAAGAAAGCAGGCTGAGCAAGCCAGGTAGTAGAACTCCTTCATGGCCTCTGCATCAGTTCATGTCCAGGTTCCTGCCTGGCTTGAGTTCCTGCCCTGACTTCTCTGGATAATGGACTACATTACCCAGTTGTAAGATGGAATAACCCTTTCCTCCCCAAGCTGCTTTTGGACATGGTATTTTTTTAAAAAAGATTTATTTATTTATTATGTATACAGTGTTCTGCCTGCATGTATGCCTGCAAGCCAGAAGAAGGCACCAGATTTCATTATGGATGGTTGTTAGCCACCATGTGGTTGCTGGAAATTGAACTCAAGACTTTTGGAAGAGCAGCCAGTGTTCTTAAGTGTTGAACCATCATCTCTCCATGCCTGGACATGGTATTTTATCACAGCACTAGAAAGCCTAATAAGATATGTACTCAGTTAACACAGTATAGATGTATGTGTGTGTACATGCTTACATGCACAGCCATGCAATAAACATTTTAAGGTTTTCTCTTGAGGTTTGAGAGTGTCAGTGAACTCAGTACCCAGATCTTGGCTTTTACTTCCTAGCTCAGGAATGACACAAAGGTACTTGTTATCACTACTTCTATTCAACAATGCACTGAAGGTCCTTCCTAACCAATGCAATAAGGCAGGTAGAAAATAGAAAGAAATAAAACTGTCAGTACTTTCAGGTAACTATCATGACATAAAACAAAAAACAAAACAAAAGACAGGGGAAGAGAGGATTTATTTTACTAAGTAAATTTAACAAGGTCTCAGAATAAGAGATCAGTAAATGAGAAAGCATTTGGATTTCTACAAACATGCAAAGGACAATTGGAAAGTAAAAATTTAAAGCAATCCCATATTTAATAGTACCAGAAAACATCAATTGTCTAAAACAAAGAAATTGCATTGGTGTTATTTTTCCAATCATTGAGTTTATAATTAGAATGTGTTCTTTCAACAACTGGTGGACTCCAAGCTTCAAATCTCTCAGCAGAGGCTAAACTGATTTAGGAGGGGCTAGTTACAAATAAGCAAAGCTTCATTTCTTCAGCAAGGCATCCCAAAAGAAAACAGAGACTTGAGAATTACATGTTTAGTAAATGCTTTCACTAGTTTTGCCACTGCAAAAACTAATAGATTTGAAAATGGCAATAAATAAATAAATAAAATAAAAAAGGAAAGAAGAGCCATGGCAGATTATCATAAACTTAATTAGAAGATGATTTCAACTACAGTTGCCACTCCAGATGGAAGCTCCTTCTTGAGAAAATTAAGACAGTCCTGGCATTTGATGTGCTGCACTAGTTAGCAAGTGCTTTTCTTTCACAACAACACAGAGATAACAAAAATTAACAGGTTGTTCCACTTGGCAAGACCAGCAACACCTCTACTGTCCCACTTCAGTTAGAATATTCTTACTTCATGCACCGTCCACTGCACAGCGATTCTGAATGCATGAACACTCATCATACAGACAACAAAGCATTAGATAAGAAGCAGAAGAGCCACCAATGGAGTGCCTTAAATGCCTGTGCTTGGCAGAATTCAGCACCAAATTTTTTTTTTTTTTATTATTAAGAAATTTTCTATTCATTTTATATACCAGCCACAAGATCCCTCCTCCTCCCTTTTTCCCCCATAGCCTCCCCCCACAAGCCTTCCCCAATTCCCACCTCCTTCAAGGCAAGATCTCTCATGGGGAGTTAGCAGAGCCTGATACATTCTGTTGAGGCAGGTCCAAGCCCCTCCCCCTGCACCAAGGCTGTATAAGGTGTCACACCTTAGGTACTAGGCTCCCCAAAGCCCACTCATGCACCAGGAATGGATCCCGATCCCCCTGTCTGGGAGCCCCTAAACAGTTCAAGCTAAACAACTGTCTCGCATATCCAGAGGGCCTAGTTCAGTTCCATGGGGGCTCCACAGCTATTGGTTCACAGTTCATGGGTTTCCACCAGTTTGGCTTCAGCACCAAATCTTAAGAAACAATGGGCTTACCAGTTAAGTTCACAAGATCAAAGTGATGCAATGGAGTATTTCTCCCACAGTCTTAGAAGATTCACTGTAGCTTGTGTTGTAGCCCACTAGCTTTTCTAGTGGCTGTACCCAGTAGGACTGTATAAGAGGTTGATTGGACCACGGGCCTGGGTACCAGTTGTTTGTAAGGGTCTACACTTGACTGTAATTAGCAAGGTGGCACTATGGATATCGCTTTGTATAAATAAAATGCTGATTGGCCAGTAGCCAGGCAGGAAGTATAGGCAGGACAAGGAGAGAGGAGAATTCTGGGAAGTGGAAGGCTGAGGCAGGGAGATGCTGCCAGCCGCTGCCATGAATACCAACATGTAAGATACTGGTAAGCCACAAGCCACGTGGCAAGGTGTAGATTTATAGAAATGGGTTAATTTAAGATGTAAGAACTAGATAGCTAGAAGCCTGAGCCATTAAGCCAATCAGTTTAAAGAATATAAGCATCTCTGTGTTTATTTTATAAGTGGGCTACAGGACTGCAAGGGCTTAGCAGGAGCTGGAGAGAAACTCTCCAGCTATAAGGGAGAGGTCTTTTGCCCCACTTCTTGGCATTATTATAAATAGATCTTTGGAATACAGTTCTGGGCCCTTTTGAATAAGGAATCTATTCTGTGTTTTTTTCTTGGTTTCTCTCCCCTCTATTTCTAACTAAGTCTCTTATCCCTCATTCCTCAAGAGTCCCTGGCGTAAATAAGTGTAGGGGCTGGTCCTCCACAAGCTTGTCTGTTTCTTCAGAGGACAACCAAGCATCCAGTCACCATCCATTTTGAAAGTGGAGTGATATATATTTGAACATACAACTCTGGCATGGTCATAAAAGAAACTAAAAAGCTGTTGGCTTTGAATTGTGTCCAAAGCAGGAAAATCTGTCCAGATGGCTGAGGGAAGAGTGGAATAAGTCTATATTTGACCTTTGCAACCTAGACAACCAGTACGCCACAGTACAGCAAGTATCACTAGAGAACCCTGATGGCAAAACTGCAGTAAAAACTATGGGTTTAAATGATCTTTTTACTTTTTTCAATAAATTTTACTAGAATATATTTTGGATTATTTTTGTACTACATCTTAAAACTCTAATTCTTTGTTTAGCTTATTTTCTTGATGGTCTGTTATAATCCCTCAGACCATCCTCTATACATAAAAAAGCTAATAACCAGACATGGTGGCATACACCTTTAATCTCAGGACTCTGGAGTCAGAGGCAGGTGGATTTCCACGAAATTGAGGCCAGCCTGGTCTACATAGTGAGTTACAGGCCAGCCAGGGATATATGGTGAGAATATGTCTTGGAAAAGAAAAAGAAAGGAGAAGAAGGGAGAAGGGAGGAAGAGGAGAAGGAGGAAGAGGAGGAGGAGGAGGAGGAGGAAGATGATGATGAGGAAGTAGTAGTAGCAGCAGCAGCAGCAGCAGCTAATTTATCCTTACTCAACAAGACATCTCTTTGAGTGGAAAAAAGATTCAATTCGCTGCCTCACTTCTTTGAAACAAGACAAATAGTCCTTGCCCTCAGCAAGTACAATAGAAAATGCTTCTTTTACTGAGGAAGAACACAGGTTGTAGAATTAGAATCAGACAGGCCAACCAGGCAGCAAAGTGACCTAATGTGTCTAGTACAAGGCAGACAACATGTGCTCACTCACATATGAGATGGGAGTGTCAGCTGATCTTGTTCACTAAGAGCAGATACAGGTGGGTGCTGGAGTGACACTTTTGCACTCACAGTCTCAGCAGGAATAACTGTGACTAGCCAACTGAAGGTAAGAAATCAATAAAGGTAATGAGATATATCTATCTATCTATCTATCTATCTATCTATCTATCTATCTATCTATCTATCTATACATGATGTCAACATCAATGAAAGTAGAATGCTCTGGTATTACAGCCCTTTTCAGAGGTGATCCTCAAAGATAACAGAGGAATTTAAATTTAAATCTTAGTTGTAGAATTTGTAACCATCCATGTGATTTTCAACTTTGATCAGAGTAAGAATGGTTTTCATTTCCTGAGTATCTGCCAAGGATCTGACTGAGCATAAGGACTAGGACAGGGTAAGGTTAAGACTGGACCATCTCCTGAAAACATTACAAACTCAACAAGTCACATCAGAAGTGTGCACCAAATAGGAACACTTCTAAAACTGACCCTTACACAGCAAGACAAATAGAAAGTTTCTAAATTTTGTAACACCTCTATTTCTCTGCTTTGATTTATAATAAATGTTTTATTGTTGAGTTTTCTATTGATTTCAGAAATAGAAATATCTAAGGATTTTAACATCTGAGTTCAACATGACCCTTCTCCCACTCCAATATATAACCTGGTCATGCTATTCCTCAGCCATGAGCATTTCCTAGGGATCATTATCATGTACCCCTCAGGATCTAATTCAAACTCCCTATATGCTACAGCATCATGATTATAGTATTTATAAGAATGATTGTTCACTGTGTTCCATAAAAAGCATTTTGAAGAAGTTATCCTGTGACTAAGTGCAGGTTAATATATTTGGCTAAGGCCATATATTTATTACATTCTATGACATTTTAAGAAACACATCCTTAAGTATATGCCTGGAAGATGTCTCATCTTATTGAGGTCATTGTAATCACTCAGAAACCTTCCCAAAATCAAGCTAAAAGAAATCTTTGAGCTAAAAAATCTAGGGATGGGTTGAAGAGACATCTCAGTCAGTAGAGTGTTTTCTGTGCAAGCAATGAGGATCTGAGTTTGACTGTTAAAATTCACAATGAGAAAGGTCTGGCATTATGATACATGCTTATAATCCCAGTGTTGAAGAGATGGAAACTGGAGACCTTGGAGTTCCTTGTTGGTCAGCCAAACTGACAAGACCAAACCAGTGAGAAACCTTGTCTCAAAAAACAAAGTAGATTGCACCTGAGGGGTCCACAGGAACACATACATGCACCTGCCCTCATATAAACATGCACACATACATACACATCTAGGGTAAAACTAAAAACTACATTTTAATGTCTTCAAATAATACAAAGACAACTCAGTATCAATGGTGGCAATCATTTCTCTATTTTATTCAACTAGAATGAAACTGACAATTCTTCCTTAAATTTAAGGGAGGACTGCTGGAAAATCACATCTGTGAATTTCATTCCATTTTTATCAATACACTAATATATATCTGTTTATCATTTTAGCTTTATGTTCAAAACTCAAATTCATCCTGGAAGAACATATAATAAATGATTAATAACATCAAGGGATTTCTGGTTTTGTTCAAGAAGAAGAAAGTGGTACTGGATTTACCTTCCAGCTATATACAACCACAAAACTGGATTAAATGGGGACTGTGGAGATGGATCAGTGGTTAAAAAGCTGAGAACCCAGCCTTGAGTCTCAGCATTCACATGGTTGCTCACAACTGTCTCTAACTCCATTTCCAGATGATTCAATGTTCTCTCCTGGCCTCTGCAGGCATCAGGCATGTGAGTGCACAGGCACACATGCAGGCAAAAACGCCCATGCATGTAATATAAAAAACTGGATAAAATGTATAAAGCAACTTTTTTTTTTTTTTTTTTTTGAGACATGGTTTCTCTGTGTAGTTTTGGTGCCTGTCTTAGATCTCAATCTGTAGACCAGGCTGGCCTTGAACTCACAGAGATCTGCCTGGCTCTGCCTCCTGAGTGCTGGGATTAAAGGCATGTGCACCACTGCCGCCTGGCTAACGCAACTATTTTAAGTCAAGAAACAGCATGCAGCAAGCTGGGAATAAGCCAAAGCTTTGTTTTGGGCATCCTAATACATGAAATCCGGAGGGCAACAGTATTGCTGTGCTCAGGAGACAGGGCTCTGGGCCAGAGAAGGGCTGGAGCTAATGGGCAGGACACTTAAGCGGACCTTAGCAATCTATGAGGATGACCAAAAGTCTATGCCCTACCACAGAATGTACATGAAGCAGCACTCAAGGCTCACTAAGGAGCGAGTGTTATACATGTAGAGAGAATAAGAGCCAATAAGTCCTGCAGGCTTCAGAGTTTCTTCCAGTAACTGCTAGCTAAGCATGTCAATAAGTTAGGGTCTAAAATGTGCATGCTGACTAGTTTGTTGTTGTTGTTGTTGTTTTGTTTTTTGTTAATGATACAAGCTAGAGTCATCAGAGAGAGTGAACCTCAACTGGAAAAAATGCCTCCATAAAATTGGCCCATAGGCAAGTCTGTAGGGCATTTTCTTGATTGATGATTGGATGTGGAAAGGTCCAGCTCACTGTGGGTGGTGCTACACCTGGGCAGGTGTTCTGGATGGTATAAGAAATCAGGCTGAGTCATGGAGAGCAAGACAGAAAGAAGCATTTCTTCATGGCCACTGTTTCAAATTCTGCTTCCAGGTTTCTGCCTTGAGTTCTTGCTCTGACTTTCCTCGGTGAAGGAGTATGGCCTGAAAGTTATGAGCTGAAATGAACCCTTTCCTTCCCAAGTTGCTTTTGGTCATGATATTTAATCAGAGTGACAGAAATCTTCACCAAGACAATATGTTTTCCTGAGAACCTATGGGAAATAAAATCCACTTCCTTCAGTGAGTTTTGATAAATGCCTTCAGTTGGGTAACCACCTCATTGGAGATAAAAGAATAAGCCCATGTCCCTGACTGCTCCTGTTCATTCCTTTGTCTCCAACAAATCCATCCCCAGACCAATTTCTGCTTTTTTTTCACTATTTCTACACCGTTTCTAGAATATCACAGAATCAGAACCACTCTGAATAACTGTATCTGACTTCTTTCCTTTTCATAAACGCTGCTTCTGTAATTCAACTACATTGTTACATTTGTCCAGTTTATAAATTTTAATTGAGTAGTATTCCACTGTAGGAAGACCACAGTTCATCTACTTAAAAATTTCCCAAGTGGCTGTACTATTGTCTTCAAACCAGCCACATGTGAAAGGGCCACCCATTTCCTTTCTTCTTTAATACTGGCACTGGCAATATGCTCAGTTTTGCTCCTTCCAGCTTGTTTAATGGAACCCAGTGCTTGACTATACACTTCCCTGGGTGACTAATGGCTTGAGCATCTTCTCTGTGCTGACTGTCCATTCACAAGTCTTCTCTGGTGATGCATCTGTTCGAATCCTGCACATCTTAGAGACAAGTTGATGACTTCTCCTTACTGATTAGGAAGAAGAATTTGTTTGTTTGTTTGAGACAGGGTTTCTCTGTGTAGCTGTGGAGCATGTCCTGGAACTTACTCTGCAGACCAAGCTGGCCTCAAACTCAAGAGATTCACTTGCCTCTGTCTCCTGAATGCTGGGATTAAAGGTGTGCGCCATCACTGCCCAGTGTAGAAAGAAATCTTTATGAAAATCGCATACTGTAGCCTACTATGTAACCCAGGTAGGCTGATATCCAAGGAGTCCTCCTGCCTCAGGTACTGATTCCATGATCACATGCATCTGAACTGCCATACCATCCTTTTCAGAGAGTTTATTGCTCTCTGAAATAGATGTGTACTTTCAATACCTCACTGACACCATATATGGTATTTACTAGAATTATACTTTTGTTTCTACTGCCCCAGCCCTAACATAAAACCTCTCTAGTCTATTAACAATTCCTTCCTTTGTGTCAACATTTTGCACCTAGTTCCCTAGTACTTAGCACACTATGTAATTATTTTTAAAAGCAATTTTTCCAAATTTTGGAAAGGCACCATTCACACTCATGGTTGTCCATAATAACAAATACAAGAGTGTTGATAGGGTGTGTATAAACTAGAATCTCTCATACTGATAAGAATGCACAGTGGCACAACTTGTCAATATTTTAAAGACACATGACCCAGCACTTTCATTTTCATGACATATGGAAATATACACCTGAATAAGGTTCTATATACAGATATTCCAGCAGCTTATTCAACATGACCAAACAGTAGAAGGAACTGAAGTGTCTACCAAATGATGAGCTAATCAACAGAAGGCAGGGCATCTACACAACAGAATCCCACTCAGCAAAACAGAAAAATGAAGGCAAGAGCTGGTACATTATGCTAAGTGACAGAAGGTGTCACAAGAAGCTGCTTGCTGTGTTATTCCATCTACATGTAAGGTGAGGAATGGGAACTCATACAAAGACAGAAAGCAGACTGCTGGTTATCAGGTCTGGGTAGTGGATCTGACACCAAACATGGCTTTTGCTAGAATTGTACTTTTGTTTGAATGACTACTAGTGGTCATTAAGAATGTCCTGAAGATTGTACCATTCTCTAAGAATATTAAGGTAAATGAGTGAATCTCATGACATGAAGACTGCACCTCAAAAATCTCTTAGAATATATATGTCTATTTGTATTAGGGTCTGAAGAATGAAAACAATGCAATAGTCTCACAATAGAGTCTCAACAGATAAATTATGAAACGTGCTAGTTTCAGGCAATATAATGTAAGACAGAATCTTACTATCACAAAGCTGAAAAATTGTTCAACCAAGGTGGGGGGGGGGCAACTGAATGGAAATTATATAAAACATGACATTATACAGTATTGAAAAATAAATCCATCATGTGGGTACTACTTACATACAGATTCAAATCCCATATAAACATGAAAAACAAACTTTGGTACCATAAGTCTATATAAAGAAGGCACCAAGGAGAGTTAGAAATGGATTGTTTCCTAGAGGGTGATTTCTTCTGATAGATCTTCTAGAACTTGGACCACAGTCATCCATGAGCAACCTAGTTCAAATCTTTAAAACTGTGACATACATTTTGTTCAACATTAACAACAATGTAAGATAGGACCCAAACAAGGTAAAAGCTGATAAAAAGTTGTCAACCATGCACTCACACTACCTGTTTTTTTAAAATTTATTATTGTGTGTGCGTGTGTGTGTGTGTGCTTGTGCATGTGTGCATGCCATGGCACTCATGTAAAGGTCAGAGGATAACTTTTGAGAGTCAGTTCTCTCCTTCAACCCTGGGTTCTGGGGATTGAACTAGGGTTGCCAGGCTTGCTTGGACAGCACTTTTATCTGCTGAGCCATCGCACTGGATCTATCAGAGCATCTTAAATTGCAACTTTTACTACGGCTCTACTTCATAATCAATATTCATCATGACTCAGGATTATCATTAAAGGTTAAGTATAAAATAGCAAATCACAAAGATTTCTATATAATAATAATAATAATGGGACTAGTAATAGTAATTATTATCATCATCATTATTATATTATTATTCTCAGGCTTAAGGAATGAATACCCAGTACATTTGAGGCATACAGATAAATGAAAGGTAAAAGAATTAATATAATATTATTATTAAATTATATGTACTTCTTTTATCATGTGTTTTTTTTTACTGAAATAAAACTATTTTTTCATATCGGAGTTCCCAATAAAGTCAATCAATATTTTGCTATAATAAAGTTCAATTTTACTTGATCTAAATCAGAAAATAAAATTTAGTAAATAACAGAATATGCAAGTTCACACTGTAACTGATATTATAAAACATACCAAAGACTAAATATAGAATCAGCTTAAGCCTGACTGAGCTGTGTTTGGGTGAATGTATGTTCAAAGACAGAATGTTTTTGCTATAAATAAATTAGTTATAAGACTTTATGCTTGTTATTACATAAAATGAAAAACAATGTTCTTAGACAAAAAACATAATTGCTCTGCCCTGTGAAATACACTTCGATTTACATGGGATGAAATCAACAGTGTGGCCTGTTGAAGGGTACACTTTAATAAAGACAAGAATGAGAACAACAAATTAGCTTCTGCTCACTACATTAACTAAGGATGTAATCTCAATACTGAGAGGATTAAAACAATGAAGTTCCATTTACATTTTATATGAAAAAACTTCAGACATTCTGAGGACCTTTTATTTCTTCATTTTTATAACACCAAATAACCAGACATCTCAAAAATAGATGTTGAAATAGCAATTTAGGGTTATGAAGCAGCTAAGTGCCTCACAATGTTGATGTAATATAGCAATTATAGATCTTTGAAATTCAGCAAATGCTTTGTTTCCTTGTTACTCAAAGAAAAACTATACAACAAGAATATTTCTGTATTTTCAAATAAAAGGGACCAAATTTTAGAAGATCTTTGCATTAATATTTTGACCACTGAACTCAGCATTGAAATTTATTATTTTGTAAATAAAAATAAAATGAAGCACTAGGGGAGAAAAGGTTGGATAATGTTAGAATTTTGATTAGCAATCACAGCTGCACCAGAATTAGTTTCTATAGCAACAGGAAGAAATAATGTGTTGAATTGTGATGAAACACAAGATGATTCTTTATAGATTGCAACTCAAAAGAAAAGCTTTGAAGAATTTTGTCTTAAAAGTTATTAATCTTTTATTCACCATAATTTTCTAACAGAAAATAATCATTCCTGTTTATTTTCCTAAATTGTTTTAACTCATTCAAATTTAATATGCTCCAAAATTGATTGAAAATATAATATACCTCAACAGTTAATAATTTGGGCGACTGTCTCATTTAAAGCAAAACCACATGCAACCACTGCTGGACCTTATGATGGTGCATTTCCTCCACAATCAATCCCTTCCAGGAAAGGCTAAAGGTGAATAAACAATGGTACTGTGGAGACATCAGAAATGGCAAGCAAACTCTATATTTTCAAGATTAAGAGGCTAGGCCTCCCTTATGTCAGTGGCACCCTTATGTCCAAAGTGTGATTAAGAAACTACTCCTCTGTGAGTGTTCCCTACTCCTCTCCTCTCCATCTTGAGAGTTCAAAAGCCTATTTCTAACAGTGTTAAGTATTATTTCATTGTACATTCTCTAGTTCTAGCTGGCTTTGGCAACTAATTAAAAATATATGCTTGAACCTTTTATGTCCTTTGCCCTTTTAATGAGACCTATTACTGTGGCTTATTCCAGCCTCTGAATTCCAGAGTAGATTGGAAGTTACCATGGATACCAGTGACAAGCATTCTCCCCAACTGCTTTCTGTGTCTCATCAGACACAAGGAAACTGACGTGGTACTAAGTCATCCAGCCACCATGAATTTTTAATTCTCTCACTACTCATGCTTTAAAATAATATACTATATACATCTTTTAAATTAACTAAATCAGCACTAGTAAATTATTTTTTAATCTGAACAGGCATCAAATAAGAGTAGGAAATATGAGTTGTCATTAGTAAGGCTTTAAAATATAAGCATTAAAACAACATTCTATGGGCTGGAGAGATGGCTCAGTGGTTAAGAGCACTGGCTGTTCTTCCAGAGGTCCTGAGTTCAATTCCCAGCAACCACATGGTGGCTCACAACCACCTATAATGAGATCTGGTGCTCTCTTCTGGCCTTCAAGGACACATGCAAATAAAATACTGTATACCTAATAAATAAATAGATAAATCTTAAAAAAAAAAAAACATTCTATATCCAAAATGAAATCTGAAAGTCAATAAATTACAGTGGCGAAAACTTCTAACTCTGCTAAAGTCAACATCCCACAGGAGAGTGACATGGCCAGGCCACACATCAAGAGAGCTCCCGTATGAATGGACAGTTTCTCAGGGCTAGGTAACTGGCTTACAACAAAAATTTCACTGCATCTGGGCATGGTGGCTCACACTTTTAATTCCAGCACTCTGGAGGCAGAGGCAGGTAGACCGCTGTGAGTTTGAGGCTAGCCTGGTCTACAAAATGAGTTCCAGAACAGCCAGGGCTGTTACACAAAGAAACCCTGTCTTGAGAAAACAAAAACAAACAAAATATCACTGCAAAATGGAATAAATGTGTCTGAAAGTCTTTTTAAAATGTCAATACGATGGCATGGAAAGGTAAGGTGAAAAGCAAAAATTTACTTTTGAAGATAAATGAACACATTTAAGTCATAGTTTAAACTCCCATGTGACCTAACATTTACAATTTCAACACATCAAGAGTCACCAAAATAACAAAGAAACAAAACCATCAGCATAGTATTACATATATCATTCTCTATACAAGGATATGTGACTAACGGTAATACAGACAGGGTAGACGGGAATGTTCTTGCTACCCTGTGTATGAACAGGAGAGCTCTTCATTCATAAGCAGTACATAAGAATACATAAATCCAAGAGTTGGGAGGGAATAGTGGCTAAGGTAAAGTGTTTTGCTTGCCTATAAAAGCCTGAGGTCCTGAGTACAGGTCCTCAGCACCCACTTAAAAGTTAAGTATAGCAACCATGTGCAGGGAAGGCAAAGTCAGGAGGATCCTTGAGGATTCCTGGCCAGCTAGTCTAGCCCAATCTGTAAGAAGTTCCAGGTTTAGGAAGAGACCTTATCTCAAATAATAAGGTGAAGAACAATCGAGGAAGGCATCCAATACTAATTTCTGTCTTCAACACATACATATATACACACATGCATGCAACTACCCTCTATGCACACACATAAAAACACTATACACTCACATACACAAGAAAAGGATACAAAGATTCAGTCTGACACTATGTATTCCACAGAGGTTCTAAGTCAAGCCTATTAATGCCTCAGTTTCTCTGATGGGGAGAACATCTTCATCAAGGGATCTATCACATTACTAAAGAGAAACTGTAATAATGATATCAGATCACCCAACCTGAATGAGAATTAGTTCAGCAAAAAATAATGTATATCCTATATTCTTATCAGGACCCACAAACAATGGTTAATATGCACTACTTTCCATTACAGAAAACTGTATAGAGCAAGTCTGAAAAAATAAATAAATCCAACTATTCTTACTGAACTGACAAGCAGAGGCAATCTAGCAAAGTCAGTTCTCTCATGATTACTCCTGGAGACCCAGCCACATACACAAACCAGGCACTGGGAAGAGTACTTGGAAGGCCGTGAAGGGACCTGTGCTAACCAGCCCCACATGACTTCAGTGGCCTAGGCTGTGCCCCATATTAAGTTGTACAATCCATGTAAACTGAACAATCTCATTGTTCCCTGCCTTTTCCTCCTATTGTTTCTTTAAAAAGGCATTTACTTTTATACTAGGCATTATACAAGTCATTCAAACTCCACTTCAGAAGAGAAACCATTTGTAAAGATTTTCTAGGGTGATAAGAACCAATAAAAAACCCAGAGGAGACCGGGTGGTGGTGGTGCATGCCTTTAATCCCAGCACTCAGGAGGTAGAGGCAGGTAAATCTATGGGAGTTCAAGGCCAGCCTGGTCTATAGAGTGAGTTCCAGGATAGGCTCCAAAACTACACAGAGAAAGCCTGTCTCAAAAAAACATAAAAACAAAACAACACGAAGAACCCAAAGGAACCCACCCACAGTCAGCTCTGAAGCTAAATGTACCTTTAAGCATCCTGGGCCCTTGTTTATAAAATAAAGACAAAAGACAAAACACTGAGTAATTTTAACTACCATGAACTCCTAACACTAAACATAGCCTTCTCAAAGAACATTACCAGCTGGGACTGAGTGTTCAAATACATGCACCTATGAAGCACATTTCTCATTCAAACCACAACATACACACACTCATTCTCAGCACAGACTTGCCACAAACCTTTGGGTGGGTGGAAGAGCAATACTGTTAAAGAGTAGTGAGGTGAAGCACAGGGAAATGGTCTGTCTGCATTTGTCATATAATCTAAAATGTATCTGCTGTGAGCAGATGTAGTTGGACTATGTTTATTTTGTTTGTTATTTAGACAATACTACTTTAGGTGTTAATTTTATTCTCAATGGAAAAAATGAGAAAGTATTCTAATTTACTTTATTGCAATGTTTGCTTTGCTTTACTTCAGTGGCCTGGATCCACACCTATAAGACATCCATAGTGTACCTAAAAACAGAAAGTAACAGGTTCAAGAAGGCAGATTTATCAAATAGCAACAAGAAGAAAACAGGAGTGACTATACCAGTATCAGAAAAGTGGATTTAAAAAATTAACTACAGGTATGAAGAGATGGCTCGAGTTAATAGTGCTTGCTGCTCTTCCAGAGCAATGGAGTTTGGTTCTCAGCACAACACTGGGTAGCTTACAACCTGTAATTTCAGCTCTCTGATCTGATGTCCTCTTTTGGCCTCCATGGCCACTCATATATAGATATACACATACATATAAATAATTTTTAAAATGAACCATGCATAATAAGAAGAGCTGTCAAACATAAAGGGCCACTCCATTTGAAATGATATGACATTCATATACATGCACCTAGTGATAATGCATCAAGAGTCACAAAGAAAAACAGCCATAATCGAGGAACCTCTCTTCTAAGAACACCCAGAAGATCTGAAAGCAAGAGCATCAAAAGGTCCACAGCAACATCCATAGAAGCATCAGCCACAATAAATGGTAGAAATCACCTAAATGTTCATCAACAGATAAATGAAATGCAATATTTTCTATAGGATGGATCAATGTCATAATAAGAAAATTTTGACATATGATTAAAAAATAAATGAATTAAAACATCTAAAAACTAAGGCACAGCTAGGAAGAAATTAAGTATCTAAATGACTGGACAAACATTTTGTATTCATAGATCAAACAGTTTTAGCACTATTAAAATGGCTGTATTTCTCCAAGCCAATGTACAGAATGAACATAAATGCCATAGTAATTTAACATGAACTCTTTGGAAAAATTGTCAAGCTGATCCTAAAAGCCACATGTTATTTTTTTGTGACAACTAGGATAAGCTAAAACAAACATGAGAATGAAGACAAAAATAGAAAGACTCAACTTCACAAATTTTCATGAAGACAGTATGGTACTGGCATGGCAGACATTCAGACCAATGAAAGTTCAGAAAAAGACTCTGAGTGTGCAGCCAGTTGGTAGACAAGGGTGCCAAGACATGCCAACAAGGAAACAGCAATCACTACCTGTGGTGTTGGAAAACAGTGGAGCTGGAGACTAAGTACTCTTACACCACATGAGGAAATTACAATACAAACCAAAGGCCTAACCATAATAGCCTAAATTACAAAACAAAGAAAATACAGGGAAAGCTTCACACCCTGATTTTGGGTGTTACATGTTGGGTTTAACACACACACAGCATAGACAGCAGAAGGAAAAAGAGATAAAACTGAACTTATCACAATTAAACAATTTTAGGCATCAGACCAAAAAAAGGGTGTGGGGGGATATCAAATAACTCAAAAAGAACCCAACTGGTCAATAAGCACATGAAAAAATTGTGGAGATATTATGTTCCCCAAAATATTGTACACCCTAATAAACTTATCTGGGGTCAGAGAACAGAGCAGCCACTAGATACAGAGGCTAGAAAATGGTGGCACTCACACCTTTAATCCTAGCCTTCTGGAGGCATGGATCTCTGTGAGTTCAAGACCACACTGGAAATAGCCAGGCAGGATGACTCATGCCTTTAATCCCAGGAAGTGATGTCAGAAAGCAGAAAGGTATATAAGGTGTGAAGACCAGAAACTAGAAGTTTTTGGCCTGGTTTAGCTTTTAGGCTTTTGAGCAGCACAGTTCAGCTGAGATTCATTCTGGATGAGGACTCAGAAGCTTCCAGTCTGAGGAAACAGGATCAGAATTGGGAAGGTGAGGTAGCTGTGGCTTGTTCTGCTTCTCTGATCTTCCAGCATTCACCCCAATACCCAGCTCCAGGTTTGTTTTTATTAATAAGACCTGTTAAGATTCATGCTACAAAAAATACTCATTAATATTAATTGTTAGAAAAACACAATCAAACCCAGAAAGATTCTACTTCATACCATTACAATAGCTACTACTAAAAACAAGACAATGTCATAAAACAGAAAACAATGAGCCATGCAGAATATGTGGCCCTCACTGATAGTAGGAGCGGAAAGTTGTTCAACTAATGTAGAAAGTTCTACAAAATATTAAACACAGACTCACCACATGGCCAGCCATGCCTTGGGAGAAAGCAGAAACTTAACTAGATCATTGTAGGCCAATGTCCACAGCTCATGACAGCAAAGAGGGAAACACAGCTCAGGTAGAGGAATGAATAACAAGCAAAATGTGGTATGTACAATGAACTATTAACTAGGTGTAAAAGGAAATAAAGTTCTGATACATGCCACAACATGGGTAAACCTTGAAGACATTATGTTAAATGAAATAAAATAGATGCAATAGAACACATATTATATATACTCTTTATTCTATGCAAATTCATTGAGACAGAAAGTAGCATAGTAGTTACCAGTAACTGAGACAAGGGGAACACAAGGAGTTATTAATTAATTAATTAATTTATTTATTAGAAAGTTCTGGAAATAGATGATGGTAATAGTTGTACAACAATGTAAAGGCACTCAGGGTTACAATGACAAATTTCTATATTTTGAATACTATACCACAATTATAAGAAACAAATAACTAATTAGAAAATAATTCAATTCTCATACATGCTGCAACTTGTGTAAACCTTGAAAAACCATTCTATTTCACTTAGATACGAAGACACAAAAGGATAAACAGTAGATAATTCTACTCCCACGAGGGCCTATTAAATGTTACGTGCATTTTACCATGATGAAAAATCAAAATAAGACCTTCTCACTAGAAAGACTTAAAATCCAGCTTTCAAGAGATTTGGTAGGAAAATGGAGACATCTGCCAAACTAGCCTTTAAACAGAACTTGTACAGGAGTGAAGGGAGATGCTAATTCAGAGAAACTGAGTATTAGGAAAACATTATATCTCAAATAGGTAGAAATAAAAAAACATATTTTTTAAAAAGTCGAGGATTAGAGGCAGGGTACTGTTTATGGAGGGAACTGTTTGGAGAAGGAATTCCCTCCTCATAGAGAAGAAGACATGAAGTCGCATGATAAAAACACAAAGTAGGGGCTGGCAGATCTCTGAGTTTGAGGCCAGCCTGGCCTACAGATCCAGTTTCAGGACAGCCAAGATTAGGCAGTGAAGGACAGAAAGCTGGTGAAGATGTAATTAAACAGGGGTCCATGTTCCAGCCCCAGTAAGCAGAAGAACTTGGCAGCTTTGGCTACGTGGTTCTGGCTTTAGAGTCAAGGATAGGAGAAAGGGGTTATGGAACCTTCTTCTGTGACTAAAGACAGCTGCTGAGACCAAGCTTGTGTCAGGGGTGTCCCTGAATGGAGACCCATAGAGGCCATTGTGTGAAGCTGTGAAGTTGAAGCCTGCATTGCTTTGGAGACCCCAAGATGTAGCGATTCCAGAGTCATGGGATACCTGCTGAGGAGAGCTACTAACAGGGAATGGAACCAGCCCAAGAGAGAGAAGTGTGTTGCAGTCAACAAAGGTGAAAGGAGTTGGAGACCTGAAGAGTGTGTTTTAACATCTGACTTGGAGATGCAGAGTTTGGAGTTAGCCCAGCTGGTTTTCAGTCTTGACTTTGATCAAGCATTTCCTCACTATGCTCCCTTTCCTATGTTTTGGAATGGTAATGTATATCCTGTGCCATTATATGTTGGAAGAATGTGATCTACTTTTTTAATTTTAATTTTACAGGGGATTACAGTTAAGAGATTCCATATGAATCCCAGAAGAGACTTTGAACTTTAGACTTAATTAAGTTTGAGACCATTACAGACTATGGGGACTTTTGAAGTTGGACTGAATGCATTTTTGCATTATGATATGGCTACAAGCCTTTGGGGACCAGGGAGTGGAATATGGTGGTTTGAAAGAAAATGGCCTCCAAAGGGAGTGGAGATGTGGTCTTGTTGGAGCAGGTGTGGTCTTATTGGAGGAAGTGTGTCACTATGGAGGCAAGCTTTGAGGTCTCATATACTCGCAAGCCACACGCAGTGTGGCGACACACACCTTTAATCTCAATACCAACCATAGAAGACCTGGAGGTCTGTACAGACAGGCAGGGATGAGGAGGTCATGTGGTTGGGTTTAAAACCAATGAGAAAGCAGAACCAAAAATCTATAAAAAAGAAAAAATAAGATTGCAAAAAGCACAGGGACAAATAGCCAAACAAATGGAAGCACATGAATTATGAACCAAAGGCTGTGGAGCCCCCAGCTGGATCAGGCCCTCTGGATAAGTGAGACAATTGAATAGCTTGATCTGCTTGGGAGACACCCAGTCTGTGGGACCAGGATCTGTCTAGTGCATGAGCTGGCTGTTTGAAACCTTGGGCTTACACAGGGACACATGCTCAGCCTGGAAGGAGGGGACTGGACCTGCCTGTACTGAATCCACCAGGTTTAAATGAATCCCCAGGGGTGCCTTGATCCTGGAGGAGATGGGAATGGAGGGGAGGGGCTGGGGGGAAGGTGGAGGTGGGGGTGGGAGGGGGAGGACAGGGGAACCCATGGCTGATGTATAAAATTTAAAACACATAATAATAATAATAATAATAATAATAATAATAATAATAATAAAGAAAAAACACACAGAAGTAGGTCTCTTGCGGAGAGGAAAGACAGAGCACTGCCATGCTTCCTACCATGATGATAATGAACTAAGGCTCTGAAACTGTAAGCCAACCCCAATTAAATGTTTTTCCTTAAAAAACAACAACAAAAACCCAGAAAGTGGGTTTCATACATAGCCACTCTGGCTAATACCAGCTGAGGTCAAATGAACAAGCAAAAAATACAGGAAAGTTACAGGACTGTCATGACACAAAGGAGAGGAGATGGATAAAAACCAAAGCTGTTCTGAAATGGGAAGAAGTACTGTGAAACCACCTGGATCAAGATCCAGCACTAAAAGGTAGTTAGGAAACAGTCCATGAAAGGTTACTGAGATCTCAACAAAAATAGCATGAGCACTTCTTTAAAACTCATCTCTAAGGATTGGTGTATCCTTGAACACACAGAGATCCGCCTAGCTCTGCCTCCCAAGTGCTGGGATTAAAGGCATGCACCACCACCGCCCAGCTTCTGCTATGGCTTGCTCTGACCCCAAGGCAAAAAAAAAAAAAAAAAAAAAAAATCACATTTCAGTACAAATAAAATACACCACATAGAAAGAAAGAAAGAAAGAAAGAAAGAAAGGAAGAAAGAAAGGAAGGAAGAAAGGAAGGAAGGAAGGAAGGAAGGAAGGAAGAAAGAAGGAAGAACCATCACAAATCTGAAAAATTCTACAATATTAGACAGTGCAACTGGGAAATAAATTAGAACCAAGTTAAAAAATAGAAATAATCTCAAATGGGAACTTAGCAAAATACAAAAAATAGTATTTAAATCAGCATTTAAAAATGAGAATGGAGCTGGGCGGTGGTGGCGCACACCTTAAATCCCAGCACTTGGGAGGCAGAGGCAGGCAGATCTCTGTGAGTTCGAAGCCAGCCTGGTCTCCAAAGTGAGTTCCAGGAAAGGTGCAAAGCTACACAGAGAAACCCTGTCTCGGGAAAAGAGAGAGAGAGAGAGAGAGAGAGAGAGAGAGAGAGAGAGAGAGAGAGAGAGAGAGAATGTTCAGCAAATAATATAGTACAAATGGCAAACAATTTGGAAAATATAGCTAAATATCCAGGTATATCCTGAATGTGAAACCAATCAGAGCTAGATCAAAGATGAACTGTCAGGAAGTTTAAAATTCTTAAGGTCAAATTTTTAGATTAGTATTTTTAATTGGAGTACTGTAGAATCCAGGAAACTAGAAGATGGCCATTGGTAGGGAGGGAAAAGAAAGACTGTGAGGGAGATGGGATAATAGAACACAGATATAGCATGAAGGGAAAAGGTAGACTAATGGAAGAGAAATGGAAGGGTATGGCAGAGGAGGGTAGAGTGGGGAGAACTAATCTAAAGATTTTGAAAAAGCTATATGGAACTCTACCACTTTAGAAGCTCTCTCTCTCTCTCTCTCTCTCTCTCTCTCTCTCTCTCTCTCTCTGTGTGTGTGTGTGTGTGTGTGTGTGTGTGTGTGTCTGTCTGTCTATCTATCTGTCTGTGTGTGCACATATACACATATTCAAGCAAGCATTTAATTGGAGTTGTTCATCCCAGAAGGTTTAAGTTGCTAAATAAAAAGCACAATGAAAAGTATTGTATCTCTCTCTTCTAGTTGCTGATCAGAGGCATCTTGGAGACCTTCTAAACAACCCAGACTATTGCCATTGTTCTTGTTTGCTCATCAGAAATTTATGGTAAGACCCTATTGCCAATGGCATCACATATACTGATCACAGGACATGGAGAAACCAAGTTAGTACTGACCAGGAAGATTCCTCTCTCTGGCTAGCTTTTATAGGACTAGATGGTACTATGTGGTCATCAACAGCTGTGAATCCCATGAACTGCAATAAGGACCAATATGGCAATATATGTCAGTGGGAGCAAAAGTGAGACAAATGCTATGTGGGTAGCCAACCACTTTTTAGTTCAATTTTAGGTCCACTTCATAGGAGGAAACACATTCCTGGTATTTCTAATCTGGCCAAGAACCCATAATGGGAGAGCTTACAGCCCCTAGAGGTATACCTACTACTATTATTTTGCTAAATGAACACATTATCTGTCATCTCCCTACCATGAATTAGTATAGTTCTCAGATTTTATTGAAAAGTTTCTTTGTGTGAAAATGATGGTGGTTAATGCAAAAACTGACAATTGCTCAAAGTGCGTAGAATAAGTTATGACAAAGTACTCAGCTACAAATCTGACATCTATAACACACCCACTTCAGAAAGTTTAGTGACCACCTTGGAAGAGGAGGCAGACAGATTGTAAGAGACAGAGGTCAGAGAGGACAGAGCAAAACAGTGTCTAAGAGACAGAGGTCAGAGAGGACAGAGCAAAACAGTGTCTAAGAGACAGAGGTCAGAGAGGACAGAGCAAAACAGTGTCTAAGAGACAGAGGTCAGAGAGGACAGAGCAAAACAGTTTCTTCAGGATATTACAGAACTGCTACATTCATGAATCCACAGCAGCTGTGGTTACTTGCACAAGACCTACACATTTTCAAGCCAGTCAACATTCTAGCAGGGAGTGGGAAGGGGCTCATGGCTTCCCACCCACAATCTGAGGAGCTATGGATAGTTGATGGCTTCTAGTGGAAAGAGAGGGAGAGTCAGTTTTCTAGCTCTTTGTAGGCTGACCCCACTCCAAAGGATGTTCCCACCTCTAGAAGCACATAGACAAAATGGAATCCATGGAGACAATGGGTTATTAAAACAAAGAAAACATGAAGTTGGAGGCAGCAGGGAGGTAGTAGAGGATCTGGGAAGCATTAAGGGCTGAAGTTGGGGGTAATCTGCTCAAAACACATTGTCTAAAATTCTCAAAGAATTAATAAAAACATTTTTTAAAATCAATGAAATAAAGTATAGTAAAAAGAAAACCAAGTATAAGTGGCAGAAAAGGAAGAAAAATAAAAAAATTTAAGTAAAGTTTCAAAAGTTGGAATCATGAAAATGCTAAAGTCAGCTGTGGTAGCACAGTCTGTGAGCCTAGTATTTGGGAGGTGAAGGGAGGAGATGCATGAGTTTCAGGCGAGGCTAGGCTAGATGTACACTTAATTTCTAGGCCATTCTCCAAAAGATGCTGGGACTCTTTCTTTAAAAATTCAAAATAAAATATCTATTATACATAATAAAAACTAATATTTTTAGTATCCATGATCTCTTATGAATCAATAAAATTACTATGAATTCAAAGAAAAATTGATCAAATTTGCTAAATCACAAATAAACATAAATATACACATACTACTTATCAGCCCATAAACTATAAAAACTACAACACCCAGTACCAAACTCTAGAACTAGCTATTATTTCACAATCAAACAGCTATTACAGTTTTAAAGACAATGTATAGCTAGAATTATATAAAATATCTCAAAGATAAGAACTGTACATAGAATTGTTTGGTTTTCCCCACTTAAAATGAGAAAGATACAGAATTTTATGAGACCAGAATGTCAAATATCATTTGAAACACTGCAATTCTAGAATAAAGGTGATTTTAAACATGGGTTAGAAAATGCCTAAGCAATCAGCTACAGCCTGTGAAAGGCAGTCCTTATCTACTTGCACACTGTTACATTTTTGTTTTTCTCCCAGAAGTTCATAAAATGAGAAAAACTATTATTGACCTGGTACACCTACCAGAAAGCATCTTTTAGTTTTATGGAGTACAAAACAGCTTATTACACTGGCAGCCAACCATGTGCAGAGATCACCCTTGTGCTGTTTCACATTGTAGACATCAAATCTCCTTATAAGCAGTTGGTTATTGCTTCTGTCTTTAACCTGCTACTCATACACTGACAGATAATTAACATTCAAAACACTCAAATTCCCTACCCACAGGCTAACACAGCACAAACACATAGGCATGTATCATTCAAACCAGTGTCCTCAAGCTATAGCTCTAAGTCAGAGTTGCCACTAAAATGCCAGGGTGAGACCTGAACACAAATAGAGTATATCTCATTTTTCTTTCCAAGTAACAGGTTGATATTTTCTGCCACATTTTGCCAAAAATATAAAGCTATTATAGTACAGATCTTTATACTGCTGAAAAGGAAGAAACAAATGAGGCAAAAGTAGTCTGAGAAAACAAACTCTAAACAGTTAAAGAGACAAAGCAGAATGAGGTTCAAATAGCAAAGTTCATAGATAACACTAGATTCTATGACATTTTGCCAACAACCAAGTGAACATAAAATTACAAATCCAAGCTGTGTGTTACACTGAGAACTGAGATTTTTTTGTTTGTTTAAGATTGAATTTAGATTATGGTTTTATACAGCTAAATTTCTAAAACGGATACTCATTCTAGAAAATGGCCCAGGTTTATAAAGGTGTGAATCCACCTAGATATCTGTCTGCTTTAGGTGGATGTTTATTTTTAAAGAAATCAGGAAGACAATGGGTCAGTCCATCAAGGTCTATCCTGAGGCAACTAAAAACATACATGTTTATCAATGGTTTGCAACGTGATACACATTGATGAGCCTCTGGTTAAAACTCTCAGAAGCAAGGTTAACTGTATATTCTGTTATTCTTCACTGAAGAAGTTTTGAACCACTTACTTAATGAAACACTCTAGATATGAGCAACGTCAGTGCTCACATGGCCAAACTACTCAATCATGAAATTTCTGTATCAGAATGGCTCGGCACACCAAATCTTCAATGATTACAGGAACATTCATTAACATGAAGATGCAGTAATATAAATGGAGAAATTAATGAGGTAGAGGTTTCAACAGTATCTGAGATAATGAAAAAGATTCATTTAGCAGGTTTCTGGAAGATTATGTGAAGACATGAAGGCCATTTTGTGAAGAAAGAAATGAATTCAGGGACACAGAAAAGATTCCTTCTGGCTTTTGAGGAAAAAGAAAACTTAAATATTCAAATGGCAGAATAGATAAACGATATATATCTTCATCAACTGAGACCTTTATTGAACTAGGAACTTATAAAAAGCACTGTTAGACAAAAGTGTTAGTAAGTATTGTATAAGAAAATAGCAGGGAAACAACCACCAAATAAAGTTAGAAAAAATAACACAGAGACATTTAAAGTCATGCTAGCAGTAGCAAGATGAAAACTGCCCAGAAGCCAGGCTTATAGGGTAATGGCTCTAACACGTTCAGTTGCATAGAATGCATATTTCCCTTTCTTAAGATGACTTGTTTAAATTTCCACACTGTCTGTATATGTGTGCACAAATGGAGACCAGAGAACAATCTTGGATGTCATTCCTCAGGTATGGTTGGCTTGCCTGCCTGCCTGCCTGCCAGCCTGTCTACATGCCTGCCAGCCTGCCAGCCTGTCTACCTGCCTGTCTGCCTCCCTCCCTCTCTTCTTCCTCCCTCCATCTCTTTCTCTCTCCCTCCCTTCCTAAAACATGTTCCCCCACTGGTCTGGGACTCATCAAATAGGCTAGACTGGCTAGCCAGCAAGCCCTAGGGATTCACCTGTTTCTGCCTCCCAGTGCTACAATTACAAGTATGTGCCGCCATGCCTGACTTCTTAAATGTAATTCCAAAATCAAATGTAAGTTTTCAAGCAATTTATCCATTAAACTATTTTCTCAAACCCAAAATTTCCATACTTCTTGCTTACAATTACAAACAGATAACACTCTAAAACTCTATAAAAATAATTATTAGCTAAAAGTTGTCTTATTTTGCTTATGTATATTTGTGGTATAGCACCAAAGTTAAAAAAAGAATAGTTATTTTCAAGTCAATTTTGATAGAAAAATTTTGTTTTAGAAAAATTAAAACTAAAAAAAAAAATCACAGAATATAAATTACACACCTAGTCTATTTAATTATTTTAGACAGAGATTTGCTCACTTTATAACTCGTTCTAGTCTTGAACTGGTGATAACCTTGGTCCCAGCCTTGGATGTGTTATTAAAAGTATGTATTACTATGCTCATAGTAAATATGAGCTTTTTTTTTTTTTTTTGTAGTACTAAGGATCAAACCTTGTACAAGCTAAGCACATACTTTTTCCATTATGTCCCAACTAGATTTTGTGCAACTAACTTCATACATTATGTCAGAAGTTATAATAGCAATAAAATGAAACTTTAAACATTCTACTTAGGAACATAGCATCTCAGAACATGAGAACTGGAGTGAACCTTAGATCACACTGCCTAATCTGACCTGCAAAAAATAACAGACAGCCTGTGCCACATTAAAAATAACAGTTGGTGCTAAGATTAGAAGTCAAGTCTGCCAAACAGACTGCTCAGTGTAGAGCAGCACAACTGTACACAGGAGGTCTAGCCACTCACCTGTGTTTAAAAAAAAAAAAAAAAGAGGAAGATGTTTACAAAGTTTCCATGGTGATTCAAGTACAGCAGGAGTCAAAGCTAGGCTCAAGCAGAGCTTCAGATCCATCTCCCACACTGTGGTGGCTTGAAAAGAAATGACCCCTAAAGGGAGTGGCACTATTAGGAGGTGTGGCCTCGTTAGAAGAAGTGTGTCACCATAGAGGCAGGCTTTGAGGTCTATTTTCTTAAGCTCAGTGTGATAGTCAGTGAACTTCCTGCTGTCTTCTGGTCCAGATGTAGCCAGCACCACATCTGCCTGCATGCTGCCATGTTCCCTGTTATAATGATAAATGGACTGAACCTCTGAAACTGTAAGCCATCACCTCAATGAACTGTTTTCTATGTAGGAGTTTCCATGGTCATGGTGTCTTTTCACAGCAATAAAAACCCTAAGACACACATGTAACTGGATAGCATCCCCATCACTCTACTTCCTACCTCTCAGTTACCAACTCCCTCTTCTCCATCCTGAACTGGATCTACTTGTACCCATTACTATATATGGTAGAGTGAGAAGCCCCCAGTGAAAGCACTGTAAGCTAAAACCATTTGCAAAACTATCTGAGCGCTAATTTTACAACAGAAGGAAGGCATTCCAGGGCACAGGAGTTGAGGTCAGAGAAAAGTGGTAAACTGGTGCATGCAGATGGGAAAAAAAAAATCTATCCCAGAAACTATGCTGGCAAGGTATTTTCTCCTCCTCAAAAACCATGCTGCACACGAGTTGAAAGAACATGCTCGTAGAATTGTCAACACTTCAGAGATTAAAACTCTGAGAGGAATCCCCAAACAAGGTGTGATACAAACCCAGAATTCGTTCTTTCTCTTGCAGAAGTAAGTGTTATGCCACTGCAATAACTGCCAATCAGTACAGTTCAGAAGGAGGCTGACAACACAACCTGGTTGGCAGAACCAGACAGAGAACAACTGGGAACAAAAGCCTCACAAAGAGCAGTGCTCTGACCTGATTGGAGAGACAAACTAGTTATTCTTGAGTCTCTTTGACATCAACAGGACTGGAAGGCAGACTAGAGTCTATGTGAGCATTATTTACACCATCAAGATTACCTGGAAACAGGCACTCAAAGATCATGAGAAAAGGGGTAATTTGTATGTTCCATGGCATTGTCAGAGACCATATTCATAATAACCTACTCTATTTTTTCAATAAGTACAAAGAGCAGATCAAAGGCTACAAACCTAAAACAATAACAGAGAAATAAGACTGCTAACTACTCTCATCAATACATACTGGGCACATGTATTAACACATCATGGTGCATTCCAAAATGCTCTATTTTTTCATATTAACAAAAAATTTTAAATCTTGGAGATAGAAATTTCAACTACCTTGGTTTGAACTCTGTATTAGTTACTTTTCTGTTGCTGTAATAAAGCACCACAACCAAGACAGCTTACAGCAGGAATTTATTTGGACCACCCTTCCAAAGGACAGCAGTCCATTATGTTAGGGGGACATGACAGCAAGGCCAAGCATTTCAGGAGCAGAAAGCTAAGTGATCACATTCTGAACTAAACTCTCAAAGCTCATCTCCAGAACAAGGCCATATCTCCTAAGTTTCCCCAAACAGCCCCACCAACTTGGGACCAAGAGTTCAAATGCCTGAGACTTCAGGGGACATTTTTTTCAAACCATCACAAACACTGTATTCATATATCAAATTATTATACTGTACTCATACATATCTTTAATTTAATAATAAAAATTTAAATAATTACTGATACTTTTAAACTGGGAATCAACATTTACATGATTCTATTTTTGTCCATAAGAAGAAACATGGCAATATCTATGTTGTATGTGTGTGTGTGTGTGTGTCTCTCTCTCTCTCTCTCTCTCTCTCTCTCTCTCTCTCTCTTTCTCTCTCTCGATCAGTGGTTCTCAATCTTCCTAATGTTGTGACCCTTTAACACAATTCTTTGTATTGTGGTGACCAACAATAATAAAATTATTTTCACTGCTATTTCATAACTGTAATTTTGTTGCTGTTATGAGTCAGAATGTAAATACCTGTGTTTTCCAATGGTCTTAGATAACCCCTGTGAAAAGGTCATTTGACCCCCCAAATGGGTCGCAATCAGACATATGCACATTCTTTACTGCTAGCATGCATATTCATTTGTCTTAGGTTAGCAAGGGTGATTTTATGAATTCTTGGATTCCATATCATTTTGACAATCAATAAGCAGTACAAAGCCTATGGAACTTCACACTGGTCCTTATTAATTATAAATACTCTAGTCAGGTTGGCTTTGGCAGCCTTTGCCACTATTTATAGTGGTTTCTTTAGAATGTCTTAAAATCTTTAAAATGTCTTAAAATCAGTGTCATCTCAAGCTCTCTAGTTACCAAACTTTTCAGAATAAGACCTCTCATCCTATGGCCAGCAGCCCATGCTTCCAGGCCTCTACCTTTGTATGTACTATTGGTGAAATTATTAAGGCCACTCCACGTAGTTAAAAGGGAGGTTTATTTTGTGGGGTAACTTACAAATGAAGGGATAGGTTGCAGGGTCTGGCAAAGGTATAGGGCAGTCCGGCAGTGTTCTCTGGAGAACTCTGCTCGGTCTACTTCCAGCGTCCAGCGTCCCGGAACCAAGAGAGCCACCTCCTCCTGCTCCTCGGTCTTCCGCTCCCTCCTCTGCCCCGCCTTGTGGGCGTGATCATTACTGAAGCCTCAATGGAACTTCCAGGCCAATGCTGGGATGGCTATCCACTACAATGTACCTCTAGAAAGAGACTCAGAAACATTCTTCTGCCCTCCAGGAGTTCCAAACACTTACCAAGAAATAGGATGGGTAAACTAAGGTTCCAGCCTCCTGCCTTGCTTTATGGACATGGGTGGCAGTATAGTGAATACTTAAGAACATTAGAAGCAGTTCAGGATCTGTGATGATTAGTGCTGTCTGCCTGACAGACCTAAAATCACCTGCAAGACATGCCTCTGGGAGATTATCATAGCTGGGCTAACAGAAGTGGTAAGACCAGCCCAAGGTGGGTAGGCAGAGATCCTAGACTATGTAAGTAGAGAAAGAGAATTGAGCAATAGCAAGCATGCCTTCACTGCTCTGATTCTTGACTGTGGGCATAAATGTGACTAGCTCTCTCAAGCTCCTACTGCTGCGACTTCCCCATTATGAGGCCTGCACCTTGGAACTGTGAGTCAAAATAAAACCTTTCTCCATTAAGTTACTTTTGCCAGAGTTTGTTTGTTTGTTTGTTTGGTTTTTCGAGACAGGGTTTCTCTGTGTAGCTTTGCACCTTTCCTGGAACTCACTTGGTAGACCAGGCTGGCCTTGAACTCACAAAGATCCACCTGCCTCTGCCTCCCGGGCGCTGGGATTAAAGGTGTGTGCCACCACCGCCTGCCGCCAGAGTATTTTCTAACAGCCACAGGAAAAGAAACCAAGTAGGCTATCTCATAATATATACCCAGACATAGGTTAGATCTAGACTGTGCCTGGTAGCTCAACATTTTAGACAGAGGAGGAGAGGGAGAGGCATGTCTTTCATAGTCCAGAGTCACCAAATCCAGAATAACAAAAGCCTCCAAAAACTCCCATTTGACATCTCAGTAAAAATACAGTAATATAGGGATAACTCATCTTCCCAAGACATTACTGTAATCTGCTATAGGTACAGATCTTGATAAATACTCCAAATCAAATGCCCACACAGAAACAGACATATCAGAACATCTATGTGTTCTATATGTTCTGAAGGATGATTCTATATTCACAGTCTCTCTCTCTCTCTCTCTCTCTCTCTCTCTCTCTCTCTCTCTCTCTCACTCACACACACACACACACACACACACACACACACACACACAAATGGCATGTGTGACAGATTCTGGTTTTAGGCTACAGGGAAGTAGGAACACAACTGTCAAGTAGAGATAATTGATTATTCCTTTTGTTGATAAATCAGGATGAACAGAAAATTAAGGAATGCACAAAGCACATTAAAGACTCAAACTCAAGAAATTCTAAAACAAGAAATCAGAGAGTTTTTAATCAGAAAAACCAGATGCATAATTGTTTCAATTAAATGTAAAATTTACCAATTTATTAAATTTGGGATTGAAAAGCAATG
The DNA here is from genome assembly GCF_903995425.1 of Onychomys torridus. NCBI lineage: Eukaryota > Metazoa > Chordata > Mammalia > Rodentia > Cricetidae > Onychomys > Onychomys torridus. The sequence goes on along the minus strand of NC_050453.1, from coordinate 2,604,051 downwards.
TGCAAGATACTGGAAATTCACAATAAAGTGCAATTATGTACTTATTCAAGAGTTAACCCTGTAAACATAGAAAAGAAGGAAGATCTCTAGACATGGAGTGGGTTCCAAGATATAACAAACAAGGAAAGCAAAATGCACAAGAAAACACATATGTGTACATACATATACATAAACACCATATATAACTTTGCTATCTTATATGTAATAGAGAAGGGAAGTAACAAAACACACACATGACTTTTGTAAGGAAGGATTAACCAGAAACTAACACAAGTAGACATCAGCACTGCTGAATAAAATTTAGTGGAATTAGTTAAAACAACAACAACAAAAACATGGGCCATTTCTAATTATGTATTTTTTACTTAGCTTTTATTTTTAAACTATACTAATGTTTTATATTGAAATACAGGACTGTTGATAAAGATAGAAAACAAACCCAACAGGACTATAACAAAGGCATAAATTTAACTCTATTTATATCAAATGCAACAAAACACAATGAAAGAAAACATTATTTAGGTAGCTTTTAAGGAAAAAAGAAAGAAAAAGAGGAACCATCTCAAGTCGGTAACCCAGGCTGGCCTTGAAGTTGTGTTCCTCCTGCTTCTGCTGCTTTAGTGCTGAGATTTTAACAGCACACTTGGCTCTAATTTAGGCAATTACATTTTTAAAAGATTTATCTTTACTTTATATGATGAGTATTTTGCTTATATGTACAATGTGGACCACATGTGTGCAGTGCCCATGGAGACCAAAAGAGGATGTTAGGTATCTTGGAACTGGAGTTTGTTAGCTGCTATGCAGGTGCTAGTAATCAAACTTATAACTCTGGAAGAACAGCCAGTGCTTCTAATTGTCACTTATTGTTTACTCAAGAAATGCTATGTGACCCTGAAGATGTAACTTATTTGTCCAGAGTTTTGCTGTTGAGGGAGATGCATGCAGAGACATGTGTACAGAGAGAGTTGTGTAGAGAAGATGAGTAGCTATGTAGAAGAGATGTGTAGAGAGATGGAATAGTAGCTGTATAAAGATGTGTGTAGGAAGAGATATGTAGAAGAGAGATGTGTGAAAGAGATGTGTGTAGAAAATTTGTAGCTATGTAGGAAAAGAGATATAACTGTGTATAGAGATGTGTAGCTGTGTAGATGTGTGGCCTGTATAGAAGAGAGATGTAGCTGTGTGGAGACTGATTTTTTTTTTCTTAAAGATGCAGTAATTTAAAAAAAAGTTACCATCAGAATATGTGTACTTTCTTCCTAATATCCCTCATATAGAAAAAGTCTAGCTCTCACCACATTTGTGGATTTTTTTGCATATTCTAGGTGTCGTCTTGGAGCAGGTTCTCCCTAAGCCACCCAAATTAAAATAAAAGAAAACTGGCTCTATTAATTCAAGAGACAATTACTGGATACCTTTCCATGTGCCACTTTCTTGGATCAACTCTAGGAAAACAAAGATAAATAAGGCAAAGTATCTGCCATCTTCATTCTTCTCGCAAAAAAACTTTAAGCACAATAAGCTCAATAACAAAGTAGCATGTACTAAATTTTGGTGTAGAAGATTATATAGTATTGGAGGTGGATCTAAATTAGTGGGAATCACCCCTTATATATGCAGATCCATATGATTAAGACACATTCATATGAAACAGGAATTATTTACATCAGACTGCCTGGTTTGAATCTTGGGTATATTGTTTTGGTTTCCTCATGTGAAGAATGGACATGACATAAAAGGGTGTGAGGATTATATATATCCCACTAAACACAAACATCTCATTAGAATACTTACCTTAGGATACATAAAGACTTTCATGTACGAGTTCGTGGCATCATTTGTAACAGTAAAAAACTAGAAGTACCAACAGGTGAATAGATAGACAATATGTAATTGCATTAAATGAAATACTAATTGAATAAGAAATAACATTAAAAGCTGGCTCTCAAAAACATTATACTAAGTAAATGTAGCCAGACATGACAGGATTCATAGCATATAGCTATCATTACATGAAATGTCTCCAACTAGCAAACTTATGAACAGTAGGTTTATGGCTCCAAATGTTAAAGATAAGAACAGGAAATAAGTATTCATGGGTGTGAGAGTCCTGATTAGTAACATGCTGCAAAACCAGAATGATGCTGTAACACAGTAAAGTTATTCTGAATCATACACTTGAAATGGACACATTTTATATGCTTTATATATATAAAGCAGTTAAGTTGTATTTAAAAATACTTTGTGAAAAATGTGTTTATGACAAGTTAGCAATAAGGGACTGGGGTAGATCAGTGGTAGAGTATTTACCTAGCATTCATGAGTACCTTGGCCAATAAACATAAATTAAGTAATTTTAAATCAAACTAGATAAATTTCTTTGTAGTATACAATTTAATTATCAACTATAATAAAGATAAAATAAGTTTATCAGGAAAAAACAAACATAAAATTTTCCAAATATGTGATAATTAATGAAGACAGAATGTTCTAAAGATTTAGAAATTCTAAAGTCACATAGAAAATGGACTACCTCAAATAGGAATTAAAAATAGGATAACTCCACATGCAACTCTGCATGGACTTCCACATTCTATATCCAAATACTACCTCCAGGTAACCAGGTAGTTAGTGGACTCCAAATGGTACTTTAACCACAACACTAAAAGATGAGAATCTGCATTTCATTTCAACTTTTTTTTTGTTCCAGTTAATGTGATTTTTATGTGCAATACAAAAACATTTTTATTTTTGAAAACAAGTATCTTCATAAATTAACTATAAGAGTAGATATATGATATGCCTTTTTTCATTTTCCATTAGGATATATCTTCGCTTATTGGTATTTACAAACCAGTAAAGTGGCTCAGCAGACAAAAGTACTTGGCCTTGCAATTCTTACTTGACTTTGATACTTGGAACTACAGTAGAGGAAGAAAATTCACTATCAAAAGTTGCCCTCTAAATGCCACACACATATTGTGGCATACACAGACACACACACACACACACACACACACACAAACAAACAAACAAACAAAATTTAAATTATTTCACTGTAATGAACATGTATTGATGTACACATTAATGAGGTTCAGTATGATCTGCTGACATAGGTGTTGCTCAGACTCCTTGTTTGTCAGTGTAAATTTACTGCCACTTCACAGACAGACAATGATCAAAAGGAAGTTTTTTCAAAGCCTTCACTTCACAGGAAAAAACATTCCTTCAGGAGTGTTGGTAGTATTACTCTGGTTTTAAATTTCATTTAATCTGAAAGGGGGAGAATGGAAATAAACAAGAACAAGGAAAAATATGTCTTTCTTTCAAGTACACTAAACTTATAAAAATGTAATATGTTAACTTCAAAGTAAAGAGGAACCAAAATAAATGAATTCCCAATTAATTACAAAGTATCATATATATACTTTTTTATTTATATATACATATTTTTTACAGAAATTTAATTAATTTAGATAAAGCATTTACTTTGCATTTACAACTGTTCTGAACAAATTTTGGTTTGACAAGGTCTTTACAATTCATTAGGGAACATAGTCTCTTGACTAATTTATACTGTCAAAATTAAATTCCAAAATTTCACCATAATAGATATTTGTATGTGTTTTTATCTTTTAAAAAATTTTATTAATTCTTAGAGGATTTAATATATTTTTTTTATCATATTTACCCTAATCCCTCCCCTTAACTCTTCCTGGATCCACTCTCACCTTCTTACCACTCCCCAACTCTTTTTAAAAGGTCTTTAAATTTGTGTCCTCTTTTTAAAAGGTCTTTAAATTTAACAGCCCACTTACTTCAATTTGTACATCCATATACTTGTGGATATGGGGCCAACAACCCATTTAAAAAGTGGGCTATGGGATTCAACAGAGAGTTCTCAAAAGAAGAAATACAAATGGTTAAGTACTATTTTTAAACATGCTCCTATTGTTAGCCACCTGGGGAATGCAAATTAAAACTACTTTGAGATTTCATCTTATCCCATTCATAATGACTATAAAAGACAGGTTGGAGAGATGGCTCAGTGCTTAAGAGCACTTGTTGCTCTTGCAGAGGACCCAGGTACCGACATAGTACATAGTAGCTTATAATCATCCATAACTCCAGTTCCAGCATATCCAATGCCCTCCACAGACACTAGGTGTAACATAGTATATATATACACATGCAGGCAAAACACTGATACCTTCAATTACTCAACAGCATTTTCTGACTAGCTTAACTTCCACTTCATTTTCTCAAATGAAACATCTCTGAATGATTACGGATCTCAGTACCTAGATAGAGTTTAATTGTTTTACTGCATATTTCTGTTTCAGGGAACATATGTTCAACATTTACTTCAGTTTTATTATTACATAAAACAAGATTTACCATAAGTACAGCTTCCATCCTAGTCTCTACAAAAGGGAACAGATCCCTGATTTGTTATGGGTTTTACTCTTATGTGTACATGTATTTGCTTGTATATATGTATGTGCACAATATGCATGCTGTGGCCAGACAAGGATATCAGATCACCAGAAATTGGAGTTATGGAGGTTATGAACCACCAGTTATAGAGGTTCAGTTGGGTGCTGGGAACTGAACTGAGATCCTCAAGAGCAGTATGTGCTCTTAACCACTGAGCCATCTCTCCAATTTATTTATTTTGAGACAGAGTCTGACTATATAGCCTTGTTTGGCCTAGAACTCACTATATAGAGCAGGCTGGCCTTTAACTAACAGAGATTGGCCTGCCTTTGCCTCCCAAGTCCTGGGATTAAAGGTGTGTACTATTATGTCGAGTCCACGACTCTCGACTATCTAGAAAATATGCATAGCAGAATGTTGCACCCTCTAAAGAGAACTGTTGAGAACAATCTGGGCTATGTTATCATTGCTTTAAAACAGTGTGATCTATAGTGCTCTGATTCAGTAATACCTCTAGCACAACGGTATAAAACTTAGAGAGTATGCTTCCTAGAAGACCTTAGCTAAGGTATAATGTACCACAGTGCTAAGCTGACTGTCTCTACACTAGGCAAAGACCTGAACCCTGTAAGCTTGATGACCACTGGACCCTAGAGTTTTTACTTAGCCACTTGTAAGTTTCTCTACCTCCCTGATCAGTGCTCTAGCTTAGCAGGCACAGAGTGCTGGAGATAGAGTGCTGTGGATAGCTTCTACCCTCTCCCCTCCCTCACAGGTCACTATCTTCTAAAGAGATTTTGTAGCTTCTCAATATGAGCAATACAAATGCACTTCCTTCTCCTTTCTTGATTAAGAGTGACACAGTAGACCTATTCTACACCTTGATTTTCTCACCTAACATATACCAGGCAACTTTCAATGCAGTGTAGTCATTAAATCATTCATGTACTACACACTGTCGCCTCCTGTTCTACACTCACATTCCCTCTAGGGAAAGACGATTGTATTTGTGTTAGTTACTTTCTGTTGCTGTGATAAAACACTATGATCAAGGCAACTTATAGAAGGCTGACAGACATAGAATTGGAGTCCATAATGGCAAAGTGGAGGCAGCAGCAGGCATGGGGCTGGAACAGGATACTAAGAGTTCACATCCTGAACCACAAACACAAAACAGGGAGCAAACTAAAAGTGGCTCGTGTCATTAAACTCTCAAATTCCACCTTTAGGTACGTCCTTCCTCTAGTCAGGCCACACCTTCTAAACTCCCCAAATATTGCTACCAACTAGGGATCAAATGTTGAAATATATGAGTTGACAGGGAACTTTTTCACTCAAACTGCCACATAATTTATAGGACTCCCTTGTTTTTCTAACAAGCAACCCAAAATCAGTGATTAGCTAAGGGGCTGAGCCAGCAAGCATGGCTTTACTTTCATTGTTTCTAAACCTAAACCCTCTTTGGGGCTGAGTGGGAGCTAAGCAAGGAGCTACAACAAATCCCATTCTTCTATACTACAAAGACTCAAGAGTTGGCCTTCTCACTAGCTCCTGCAGGTGCCTTGGGGAGGGGCTGCCTTCATGCTCAGGCCTCCCACAGATGTGGTCACTGGCTGCTTCCTAACCCTAACCCTCCAGTAGCTCCTTGGTCCACTGCAGCCAGAACAGAACTAAGTAAAAGAAAGAAGATGAGGTGGAGGCTCCCAAAGCTCTGCCAGGTACCAGCAGGTACTCCCATAAAAAGGGAGATCATGCATGGAGCATAGAGATTGGGTGTTGGGAACATGCCCTGAACAGGGAACTCCTTCCTATTTGAAGCTCTGAGTTTCATACTCTTTGAATGCTTAGCCAACACCAGAAAAGAATATTAATCTAACTTATAAAAATGAGGGATTTTATTGAACATTTTTCAATGACTGGCAAAATAGTATCAGTGTGCTTGGGGAATCACATAATCATTGTATCTACTTACCATGTGAAAAAACTTGAGCATTAAAGCAACAGAGCTCGACTCTGACCCAGGCAACATAACAACAGAGCCAAGTTCCCCTTCCTTTTCATTTTGGCAATTTGTGTGTTTCTCTTGTACATCTATCCAAATACATCCTCATGACACACACACACACACACACACACACACACACACACACACACACTCATGCACACACATGAGCACACATACACTCACATACATACACACATGCACTCACTCATACATACATGTACTCATATATACCCACATACACTCTCTCTCTCTCTCACACACACAGGAATAAATATATTTAAATGGGGTTGCAGAGATGGCTTGGTAAGAGCACTTAAATGTGCTAACATATGATAGTAAGTTCAAATTTCCATCATGCACATAAAAGGATAGGTGTAGTTAAATGTGCACTTGCAACTCCAGTGCTTTGAGGGCAGAGAGAATTGCTTGGGAATGCTGACTATCAGCATGGCTTGCCATTCAGTGAAAGAGCCTATCCCAAGGAAATATAGTGGAGAGTGATAAGAGCAAGATACCTTGGTGTCTTAGTAAAGGTTCTCTTCTGACCTCCACAATGTGCAAGGGGACATGCACTCCCCCAACATATGCACATATAGTACCACTCCCACATACAAACACAAAGAATTTACAGAAAGTATAGCAGAGTGGGCAAAACTTTACTCTGCCATGGTGATCACTCCCTTCCTCCTAGGCCAGCATCACCCTCTGGGTGGACTTCTAGGCAGACATTTTCTGCTTGTTGTACAGAACCTTCATTAATGAATTTCTGGCAGACATTTAAAGAAGATTTAACATTAATCATTGTCAAACTTTTCCAGAAAATTGAAGAGGTAAGAACAATCCATCATTCTGTTATGTAATCATTATTTTAGATCAAGCCAGAAAAGGACACATACACTACAACCTTGTAGGCTAGTACCCTTTGTGAACAATGGTATCAAAATCTTCATCAAAACCAGCCAATGGAATTCAGCAATATATTAAAGAAATTTAACTTAACAAGCAAGTTCTTAGAATGCAAAGACAGTTCAATTAATTTAATAATCCATACTAACATGTAGTGATATGTTGTGTACCCTAATAAACTTGCCTGTGGATCAGAGTACAGAGCCAGCCACTAGATTAGACATAGAGGCCAGACAGTGGTGGCACACACCTTTAATCCTAGTACTCAGGAGGCAGAGATCCATCTGGATCTCTATGAGTTCAAGGCCAAATTAGAAACAGAGCCAGGCAGTGGTGGCACACACCTTTAATCCCAGTACTGGGAAGCACACACACCTTTAATCCCAGGAAGTGACATGGCAGGGCAGAGAAAGGTATATAAAAAAAAAGGAAACAGGAAGTCTCTCTCTTTAGGCTGAGGATTTCCTAGAGGTAAGAACTAGTAGCTGGCTGTTCTGCTTCTCTGGTCTTTCAGCTTTCACCCTGATACTTGGCTCTGGGTTTTTTATTAAAAGACCATCTAAGATTTGAACAACACTAACAGAAGTTATGATTTGTGTAAGGGATACTATGATTGGGTGCCATATGATGGACTTTGGGACAGCGATTGGCTCATAAGTGCTGTAACCTCATCAGTCAGTTTATAATTTGAGGCCATCATGAGAAGGATTAGGAGGTGTGGCCTTATTGGGGTAAGTGTACCACTAGGGGTGAGTTTTAAAGTTTCAAAAGCCCAAGCCAGACCCAGTGGCTCTCTTTTCTTCTGCCTATGGATCCAGATATAGATAGTAGGGGTTCAATACTAGAAGTGAGTCACTGGGGTGTGCCTTAGAAGGGTGTATCTTGTCACCAGTGTTGTGATGAGGCCATGCCTTCTCCCTCATGTTGCTCTACCTCAAGACAAAACCAGAGATACAGCCAAGTGATGTGAGAGGCAAAATGAATCTTCCCTTCTTAAAGTTGTTTTATAGGTATTTTATTACAGCAGTGGAAGGATAACACAACTACATCTCACAAAAGATTATCTCAATTGATTCAGAAAAAGCATTTGACAAAATTCAGCACCTTTTCATGATAAAAACACTCAACAAACTAGAAACAGTAAAAACTATCTCAACATAGTAAAGTCAAGCAGGAAATGCCCACACCAAACATCACACTCAGTAACAGAGACTATAAGCTCCAAGCATCTACTCAATCTGGAAGGGCTAACTAAAGCTATTAAGCAAGAAAAAAGTAAGTACAGAACATCTACAAAGGAAAGGAAGAAGTAAAATGCTTTCTTTGCAAATGGTACTATAGTCTATGTAAAAACCCTGTAGGTTCCACACATTAGAAAATACAATTAGAATGAATAAATTCAGTAATAAAACAGAGTATAAGACCAACACTCAAAAAAATTGCAACTCTATACACTAATGATGAGCACCTAGGAAAGGAAATTAAGAAAACAATTCTATTTACAATAGTATAAGGAAGAATAAAATATTCAGGAATTAATTTAAGTAAAGAGGTAAAAATCTTATAGTAAAAACTATAAAAATTTCCCAAATGAAAATAAGTAAATGGGAAGACACACCATATTTAGAGGATTTAATATTGTTAAGATGCTGATAAACCCAAAGCAATCTGCAGATAATACCATTTCCACAAACTGCAAATGATGGCTTTCATTCACACACACACACACACACACACACACACACACACACACACAAAGAGACATACACACACACACAGAGAGACATACCCACAATCCTAAACTTTGCATCAAATTCCAAATGACCTTCATTTCTGAAAAAATAAAAGCAAAACTGAAGGATTTCTGCTTCCTGGTTTCAAAACACACTACAAAGCTATAGAAATCAAATAGTATGGTGCTGGAGTAAAGACAACCATAAATACTAATGGAATAAAATGATGGGTTCAGAAATCAGCCCTGATATATACGGCCAAATGATTTTTGACACATGTACCAATATCATTTAATGGGGAAATGAGTATTTTCAACACATGGTGCTAGAACACCATGTCATGTAATACTATATGTAAAAACTAACTGAAAGTAAATTATGTCCTAAATGTAAGACCTAAAACTATTAAATTATTAGACAAAAAGAGGGGTAAACATTGACAATTCTGGATTTGACATGTCTCTTAAATATTACTGTAGTCAGAAGGTTTCTCTGGTCCTGCCCAACCTGCAGTCCCACAGCCACTTATAAAATAATTACTCAGAGGCTTATATTAATTGACAATTGCATGGCATATGGCAGGCTTCTTGCTAGCTAGCTCTTATAACTTAAATTATCCCGTTTCTATTAATCTATGTTTTGCCACAGGTTCCATAGCTTACCAGTCTGCTGGCATGTTGTTCCTTGGGCGGCAGGCTGGCATCTCCTCTTCCTGCCTTTCTTCTTACTGACTATTTCTTCAATTTCCTATTTAGCTGTAATCTGACTTGCCATAGGCCAAATGGCTTTAATTATCGACAAATCAGAGCAACTCATATTCATAGCATACATAAATACATACCACAGCATATTACAGCAAAGGCAAAGGCAACAGAAGGGAAAAAAGAGACACACCAGATAACATCAAAATCAAAAGATGCCCAATTAGAAATGCAACCTACTGGATAAGATGTGGTGGTATTGTGTTGCCCAAAATATTGTGCACCCTAATAAACTTATCTGGGTTCAAAGAACAGAACAGCCACTAGATACAGAGGCTAGAAAATGGTGGCACTCACACCTTTAATCCTAGCCTTCTGGAGGCATGGTGACTCATGCCTTTAATCGCAGGAAGTGATGTCAGAAAGCAGAAAGGTATATAAGGCATGAGGACCAGGAACTAGAGCTAGTTAAGCTTTTAGGCTTTGAGCAACACAGTTCAGCTGAGAGGCACCTCAGTGGCAACAGTGAGTTCTCTCTACTATGAGGGTCCCAGGGTTGAACTCAGGGTAGCAACGTGCCATCTTACCAACCCCCGAAATAACCACTAAATGTAGATGTAACTGAAGTATCTACCCACAGATGAATGGATCAGCAAAATGTGGCACACACATACAATAGAATGTTACTGGGTCAGAAAGAAATTCTGCAAGGGAATACTGAGGAAACAGGATCACCTGAGGAATTGGTGAGGTAAGGAAGCTGTGGCTTGTTCTGCTTCTCTGATCTTCAAGCATTCACCCCAATAACTGGCCTCAGGTTTGATTTTATTAATAAGGCCATTTAAGATTCATGCTACAATAATATATTTCCACATTTTTACTATAGAATCAATACTCAGAATATAGTGAGACATCCTAATAACTCAAAAGGGTAAAGAACATGAATAGACATATCTCCAAAGAAGACATATGAGTAATCAATATGCATATGGAAAGATGTTCAACTTCACTCACCTTTAGGAAAATGCAAATCAAATCTCAATGACATACCACCCCACACCCACCAGGATAGCTACTAACATATGTGGTAGTTTGAAAGAAAATGCCCCCTAAAGGGAGTGGCACTATTGGGAGGTATGGCTTTGTTGGAGTAAGTGTGGCCTTGTTGGAGGAAGTATGCCACTGTGGAGGCAGGCTTTGAGGTCTCTTATGTGCTTAAGCTTCGCTCAGTGAACTACTCAGACCATTTCCCGCTGCCTGCAAGATGTAGGATTCTCAGCTCCTTCTCCAGCACCATAGCTGCCTGCACATTGCCATGACCCACCATGATGATAATGGAATGAACCTCTGAACTATAAGCAAGCCACTCCAATTAAATGGTTTCCTTTATAAGAGTTGCTGTGGTCATGCTGTCTTTTCATAGCAATAGAACCCTGACTAAGACACCATACAAATGGAAATGAAAATTACTGGTGAGGTTATAGAGAAACTGGAATCTTTTGCACATTGTTGGAGGAAATGTAAAGTGGCTAGGCCACCATAGAAAACAACATAGTAGTTACTCAAAATTTTAAAAAGTAGAACTACTGTATTATCTACCAATTTCCGTTTTGGGTATACTCAAAATAATGGAAAGCCAGTCTCTTAATAGATATTTATTTTCTTATTTTCATAGCACTGTTAGTCATAACCACTAAATGTAGACACAACTGAAGTATCTACCCACAGATGAATGGGATCAGCAAAATGTGGTACACACATACAATAGAATGTTACTGAGTCAGAAAAATTCTGCAAGGGAAATAAACTAGTCACAAAAAATGAAACTATGTATATTTCCATTTGTATGAGACACTTGGGACAGTAGAATGGTGGTTTCTAGGAAATAAGGAAAGGGTCAATGGAGAGTGGCTGAAATGTTACATAACAAGAGTTCTAGGGAGGAATGCTGATGAGAACAGTGTGAACTTAACCACTGAACTGACTGAACAGCAAAGATGATTAGGAAAATAAAGTTTATGCTACAATACACAAATTGGAGATTGGGAAGGAAAGAAATTTTGATGTATGCTACAACGTGGATGAACCGGGAAGACACCATCCTGAGTGAAATATGCCAGCTATAGCACTCAAACTCCAAGACACAAAGAGTGGAATACTGATTGGTCATCAGGGCTGGAAAAGGAGAAGGGAGAGCTATGTTTTAATGATGCAGATTTTCACTTTCTGAAGATGAAAAGGTCCTGGAGAGGCAAAGAGATGATGGTTGTTGAACTGTACACTTGAAAACAAAGAGCTGGAGAGACTGCTCAGTGGTTAAAAGCACATTTATCTTAGGAAGAGGACCTGGGTTTTTTCCCCAGCAGCTCACAACCATCTGAAACTCCAGTTCCACAGATCTGACACTTTCTTCTGGCCTCCAAGGGCACTGCACACATGTGGTGTATATACATGTGGGCAAATATTTTATTTGTATAAAATAAAATCTTCTTTCCCAAAAGGCTAAAGTGTAAGTTTTAGATTATGTAAGTTTATCACATAAGAAAAGCTTTACAAAGAATCCTACGCTATTGGGAACAATCAATCTCATTACATAAGAAGATCTCCAAAACAGTAACAATGCAGTAAAAACTTTTAAAGACTTTAAAACTGGTCGGTTCCCTCCACACACCCTGAGACAGAGTTTCCCTGTATAATCTTGACTGTCCTAGAACTCACTACGTAGACTAGGCTGACTTAGAATTCAGAGATCTGCCTATCTCTGCCCACCAAGAACTGGAATTAAACGCATGTACCACCATGTCTGGCTAAATTAGTCATGTTTTTAAATATATAGATACAATAAAGTATTCTTCAGAAGAAAAATATTCATGAACAAAAACTTGAAATCAAATTTTTTACCAGAAATCTAAGAAAACATTGTAATACATGCCCCTTTCACTATTCTAAGTTATAAATGTATTTATTTTTAATCATTTACTTTGCTGGGGACAGTGCTAGGTACTAACCAGGGCACTCTACCACTGAGCTATATCCCCATCCCTCTAAAAATATTTTACTTTAAAGATTTCTTGAAAATACACATATATATTTTTTACTTATCTTCTTCACAAAGAAATTGCAAAAATTAATAAAATAATTTTTAAGAAACTGTTCAAATGCATGCAGAAAATATGAGGTTATTTCACTTAAGTTTTAAACTATTTCAAACATAAATGTTACTAAATGATTACATTTGTATTTATTGAGTGTGGTGGAGTGTGTGTGCAGTATGCCCATGGTGGTCAGAGGACAAGTGGCAAGGGTGAGTTCTCTCTACTATGAGGGGCCCAGGGGTTGAACTCAGGGTAGCAAGGCACCACTACCCACTGAGTCATCTTGCCAATCCCTGAAATAAAGGTTTAAGAAGAACAAAATAGCTGTGCTTTAGTGTACCTAACTTTAAAACATTACATTTAACTGCATGAAGCTTCTGACATAGCAATAAAGGAAAAGAATGGCAAATCTGTGTTTGTTTATAAACCTAACACACACTCAGGCTGGGAATTGTCTTTAACAGTGTTTTAAGTTAATCTGCCCCCAAGATAATATAATAGAACTTAATAATAGAGCTTTTTATATTATATAGGTATATCTTGGTAAACTCAATGGTGAAATAAGAATGAAAAGCATAAATAAATCTTTTAAAATAGAATTCTACTATTCAATATAAAAGTGGAAAGTATTAATTTAGTTTGAGTAGAACTCCAGGTGTTGGTTCACATCACTAAATAAATAACACATCCAAAAACTGGATTTGAATCTGATCTTTTTAAAAATAAGCCAGATACTTACAAAATGCTTTTAGCTTGAAGAACATAGTAAAAGTAAAATTGGGAACAAAAGGAATTTGATAAATGATTTTAATATTTTTTTTCCTAGAAAATTTTCTTAAAGATATCACTTCTCTTTTGTTAAAAATAAAAGATTAGTCAGGCGGTGGTGGTGCACACCTTTAATCCCAGCACTCAGGAGGCAGAGGCAGGCGGATCCCTGTGAGTTTGAAGACAGCCTGGTCTACAGAGTGAGATCCAGGAAAGACACCAAAGCTACACAGTGAAACCCTATCTCAAACAACGGGGAAAAAAAAAAAAAAAAGATTAATATAGCCATCTAGAGAAAAAAAGCTTGATCAACAAATGTACCATTGGAATTTCATTTGGTATTTTTTACAGTATCTGTCTTGCAGTTTTTCCATCTTGAAGGGGATCATAACTCTAGAACAAGAGATTAATTTGGAAGTAGATCTAACTGGATCAATTTTCAGTAACTTACTGTTTAATTTTAGGTTAAAAATCAGTTACATCTATAAAACTGGAATAATCTTAGCTACTACTACTAAGTTGTGGTAAATGTTAAACACTATTGAATAATAATACTATGTCACAAAAAATGTGTATGTTAAATTTTTTCCCTTTTTCCTTGCCATTCTTTTTTGTTATTACTTCCACCCACACTAGTCAAAGCCCAGCCTTCATAAATGTGTGGAATAGCAACATACAGAATAAAAGGGTCAGGGCTGAGAGCAGGCAAGAACAACCCACTGTTCATACCTTCCTTGTGAGCTGCATCGTTTCCAGCGTACATCCCTAGCACTGTCCCATGGAACCTCCAGACCCTGAAGAGTGCTTTGAGCAGTGCAGTGTGTTTTACAACAAGCTCTTCCTTCCAATACATACAACAGAGGAGAACTAGACAGATACGGACTGGAGGGAGAAGGTACACAGTACACTACAAACCGTCCACCTTTTTCTCTTTCAAGCCAGTGAGTGGTAATGACAGGCAGGCAGAGATGCAGACTTTCTACTATGCACCCTCCTCTTACTAACACACATCTGACTTATTATGCAGGCCTATTAGTACTTCAACTGAAAGTGAAATTTGTATTGGACAAAGGGTTTATTTGAATTCTCACTATGTTGATTTCTATCATCTTTTCTACCATCTTTTCTCTGCCTCTTTATGTGACATTTTTCTCTCCATACAGCCTCTATTAGCTTAATTCACTCTCAGGATTTCTAAGCATACATATTCTGAAAACCTCTTGATCTAAATCTACTCACAACTGCAAGTTCAATAACCTTTTTCAGTTGCTCTAACATCCTGCCTTGTTACAGGTATAAACACCAGACGTTGCTATCCCTACTCCCTACTTCCAACAAAAAGTAGATCCCTCCCTGGATTCTACATTCACAGCAATGACCCCACTATTCTCTCTCATATGATAAAAACCACAGTGTTTTTTAATGCTTTCTTCTCTTTTCCTGATGTTCAAAATATACTGTGGTCCAAAATCCAGAAAAGTCCCACTTCTATGCTCCTGTCCTCCAAATCCCTATTGCCACTACAGTGATTCAGGTTTTCTCCATTTTCTGCAGACATCTCTTAAGTCTCAAGTCTCTCTTCACTGCTTTTTCCTGTAGTCTCTCTGCTGTTAATCTTTCTACAGATGAGATGCTGTCTCAAAGCAAAGCCTTCAGTGAGTTCTCTCTGGCTACCAATTTGGCAGGTTCAGTCCTCATCTCCCTTCCCACTGGTGCCTCCTATTCCCTTATATACTACACACACACCAGTATTTGAGACAAAGAGCCTTCTCTTTGTTCCTGAAATATTCCCTCCATTATGTATCTTACAGCTTGTGTATAACTACAAAGTCTGCCCTATCATTGCCCTGTCTCCAAACTTATAGCAGTTGTTAAGGTGATGGCAAGTGTAAGAGCAACCAAAGCCTTGCTCCTCATTAGGAGGAGGCTAGTGGGCATTCTAAAATAAAAAGACCATAGAAGGCAATCAAGTATAAGAAAGGAAAAGAAAATAAAGAAACAGATCCTAAATTCCATCAGAAGAATGGAAGTATCCAGGGTCACAGACTCAAACTCAGGCTTGCTCAAGGCTATTCATGCCCATAACCATCATGATTTTCATGACATCTCACCTTCAGCAATGCTGACTGGCCATGTATTGTCTATCAACTGATATTTATGACAACTCGACCAGGTTGATACTATCCACATTTTAGACACAATGAAGTATACTCCTCAGGTTTTCATGGCTAATAGATGACAAGATGTGGGGAGAATGTCAGCCAGGATCAGATTCACAACCATTCTTCTTTGGCTCTTTGTTCATGTGCCAGAGGTGCATATAAATTGCAGGCTGGCTTTACTGGTTTGCATTATTTAGTTACCTCTGTAGGCACATATCTTGTGTGTACTACTACAAAGGCACTGTTTTTGAGTGGAGTCCATATCTAATATTTCTCTCTTTATACCTATAATGAGCCTTCTATATTGTAAAAAAAAAAAAAAAAAAGCAGTATTTGGTTCATTCATTGTTACATCTGTATACTAACAAAAATTGACAGAGATCTTTAGTTAGCATGAAGCCAAACACAAATATACATCATTTTCTCCTTTGCTACTTATAAATCGGGATAATATTTAAATCATCAATAGGAAAAGGCCCTAGAAGACAAATCCCAACTACAAAATCAAAGATAGTTGGATGTTTATTGGTAATGAAACTGATGTCTATAAGATAGTTCTCTTCTGGCTATAAGGACCTACTGAGAAGCCATTCTATCAAGCAAATAAACAATGTGTTTAAATGTAAAAATAAATATGTTTTAAGTAATGGCAAAATCTTTTGTCTTTCTGTTATGGAAAGATATGAATGAACTTATAACTTCTGCCCAGATTTTGTTCTGAAGTCAACATCAGCAGATAAAGCGAAACCAATTAATAACAAAATATTGAAATTACTGAAACCCTTGAAAAATCCTTTGAATTGCTTTTAAAACACAGTATAATAGCCATTCTCCGAAAGTACATTGCACAGAGAGACCACCACATCATTCTTGTGTGTCCCTAAAGCACCAGGATTTTGTTGGAGACCAGCTCAGAGTCACAGCAACAGTCACACTCAGACCCTCCTTGTTTCTGAAACAGGTGTATGAAAACCGCCTGCACCTGAGGAACAGCACGTTCTCACGCGAATCTCATTTGTGTCAGCATTGTGCACTGTGGGTAAGAACACCAGTTACCGATCCAGAAAAAAAGGTGATTGTTTGGCATTTTGCTTTTGTGTGTTTTAGAGCTGGTTTTAATGGTCAGTCCAATTTTCTATTTGGATTACGCTCAGATACAGAACCCTACACTGTATCTCTCAGTGTGCAACCACAGATGCCTAGAATTTCATGCACATATCATCTAACATAATAGTGTTTCATTTAAAAAAAAAAAACTAACTTTCTTACCATCCTCTATGGATGCTTCACTGCTGTACCCATCATACTCTGCAGACAAAGGGCTGTATTTTTGCCTTGTTTCCCAGGCATAGTTCTTTTGTCTAGAATCCACCAATGGCCACCTGGAAGTGTGTGTTCTGGATAAGGCCTCATGATATTTACCCAGCGCTTCATCTTCACTTTCAGAGGATGAACCAGGCTCATCTCTGTCCATGTAGGAATTATCTATTTGGATAACAGTGAGAGGAAATTATAATTTTAATATACTTATATATGGCAAATTTATTTAAACATATATGCATATAGACACACAAACACAAGCACAAATGCAAATGTGTGTGTTTGTATGGGCATACACACAGGGTGAAACTAATTAGAACAATCCTAAAAATTACTGAAATGATTGATCATCCCTTACACTGAATTTAAAGTATATTATAACATTCATGTGTGTGTTTATATATATATATATATATATATATATATATATATATATATATATAAAATGACACAAAATTTCAGCTTTAGAAAATATATTTGTCACGTAAGAATACCAACAGTTAGATTTTTATGTGTTTATAGGAAATATCACATTGTATATTCTAATTATATAAATAATCTTAGTCATAGGGGTTTGTAACCTTTTTAAGTACAAAGCAAAGTATAGTTGCCATATTGTACAATTTTGTAAAGGATCTATTATATATAAATGAAATTATAAGTGCTGTCAATGAGTAAGACAAATAATGTCATAAGACAAATTTCTGATTTTCATTTGGCCTATTTTTTTAGAACTAGCAATGCTCCATGCTAACAAGAAGCAGAGAAATGGGCAGACACAGACACATAGGAATTGCAACTGGTACAAGTTTTATACAGAGCAAACTCACAAAACAAATCCAACGTCAAACTCTATGGGCTTTGAAAATTCCATTTCTAGGAACTTGCCAAGTCCATTTCTAATTAGGTGAACATAGATATATGTTTGTGACGTTATGTTATAGCAAAAGAAAACAAAATATATAATCAACATGCCTATCAATGGGCCTTGATTAGACAAGTGATGACACATCTATTCAACATACATTCTAGGATTATGCAGCCCTTTTAATGTAAGTGGGTAAGCTTATGGTTCACGAGGAAAGAAGATACAGTTATATTTTTATTTAATAGATACTATACATACTTCAACATGCAGTCTATGTTATATATATAAGTGTATATATATATATATATATATATAGAGAGAGAGAGAGAGAGAGAGAGAGAGAGAGAGACAGAGAGAGAGAGAGAGACAGAGAGGAGAGAGAGACAGAGAGATACACCAAATTTATAATAATACCAGTGAAAAGTTAAATTACTAGGACAATTTTACTTAATCATACCTAAATTTTAAGAGGTATAACATTTATATTCTCTAACGAACAGTAGAGCAGTTAAGAGTTCATTACTCATGATGTCTGAATAGATATCACCAAACCTCTCTAATCTGCCAGACACACTTACAGTGTGTAGAGCTATATATAGCTGGACATTCCAACTTCACCATCATCAAGAATCTGACTAGACAGTGCTATGATAACTAGACCAAGCCCTTCTGACACTAGCTCACAGCATGATGTCTTGTGAAATGCCAGAGTGAGGCCTAAAGGCAAAGGAGTGCTGTGAGCCCCTCATGGATGCAACCTCATGCAAACCCTTTGCAGTCAAACTTCCTCTATTCCAGAATGCCTTCCATGAAGCTAAGAAAAATTCTTCTTTCTTAGCCTGAATCTTCCATGTGAGAGCCTACTACACTGCTTCTAGGAATACAACAAGTTAACCTACGGGCCCAAACACCTGCAATTCAAGGGACAGTTAAGGTCAATATTTTACTCTACTTTGGGATATTTGGGAGCCTTTGGTTTCTTAAGATGCCAGAGTGCTCCTCAATAAAAACAAAGCAATCGAAACAGAAAAGTGATTAGTGCTATTGTAACATATTTATACCTGGGAGCCATCCTATTGTCACTTTCTAAATCACCTGTTACTTCATTTCTTCCTAAGGAATGAGGCTGCCAGAATTAAACAAGGCCACCAAAGCCCAATGAATCACAGCTGCTGTGAGAATGGACTCTACAATGAACACATCTTCACAAACTGTATTTCTTTTTAAATAGCCTATGAGTCTAGGATCAGCTTCTCCTATGCCATTTAAAACCTACTGTTCAATATACAGCAGACCCCTTAACAGATGAGTCATATAGCAGAATTGAAAAGTCTTCCATTATTTTCCTGGCTACTCAGGTTTGCTATCTTATGAGAATCTAAATTTATAGAAAAACTACAGGTGAACATTTTATAAACAAAAGCCAGTATTTGGGGGTGGGGCTTCTGATCAGATCAGCAATAAAGAAGTGATGAAGGAGTGCTAGAAGCAATTATCAGAAGTATGCACCGCAAAGATGTTTTGAAAACTGTCACAAATATTGTAGCTGAACACTGTAAATACTTACTCAGAATCTTAATTCTATATAAAGAACTCATGAATAATAATATACTGCTCATGTACAGTCATTATGAACTAGAGAAGTCTCATGAAAGTTATAAGGTAAAGCTAAATAAATAAAGACATATTCAGAAGCATGTTATTTAACAATATAGGAGCTACTAGTTTCAAGAAACATATAAAATATTTTACATAGATCCTTATTGGGATATATAACCAACTCAAGACTTGGTTATAAAAGTAAAACAAAATTTTAAATATATGAGTATCATATCAAATAAGTTCTAATAAAAATCTGCATAAATTTTCTAGTATTAAAATAAATTGTAATTAAAATTAGGAAATGGGTGTGGTAGTTCACACCTGTAATCTCAGTAAGTGGAGGCTCAGGCAGGAGTACCTCAGGCTCAAGGCCAGCCTGGGTTATATAGTGAGTTTCAGGCCACCTGGAGCTGCACAGTGAAACTCTGCTCATAAGAACACAAAACAGAAACATCAGGACTGCTGGAAATTGCTCAGATAGTGTAGGGATCACAGGCAATATCTGGTGGTATAAAATAACATGAATTATCTAAAAATGACTGAAAAATCTAAATGTCTCTAAAAATATCTCCAAGCAAGAAGATCAAGGAAAAAATTAAATTAGATATATAGACATGAAAGGGAAAGTTGAGAAATTTGAATGTTTTTCTAGTTAAAAAAAAAATCAAGAGAATATTTAATCACTCAAACCAACATTAGGAGACCTCACCTTTTTCTGGTAATATCTTAGAATATTTGCCAACTTTACTCTTGGCTGTTCCTCTCTTAGCAGAATTAGCTTCATTTTTCTTTGTTTTTATGTCTCCTTTCACTTTGTAGAATTTGGTTGGATTTACTTTTTCTTTGATTTTCCCAGGAAACTTAATTTTACAATTTGTTGATGGAGCTGAACGTGTGTTTTCCTTCACAATGGATTTCTGTGCCCTGTGTCTGTGGCTTCTTGTGTTATCTTCTGGAGAACATTCATTTCCTGAACATTCATACCCTTTGACTCCATCATGTTTACTATGTTTTTTCACTTTTTGTAAGTGATCAGAATGTTCGACATTAGGAAGATGTTTACTTTTAGTAACAGTCCCCATTTTCTCTTGCTCTCTTCCCACAGGCACGTGCTGCAGTCTGCCTTTAGAGTCACCTGTAGCCACGTACTTCTGCTCAGACACAACATTTTGTCCACTGGTGTTCAGATGTCCTTTCACTTCTAGATAACTTACCTCCTTTAAAGCATTCTGATCATTCCTGGAGCTTCCTATGCCAGCTGTCTCACCTTTGTCAGGATGTTCCAGTTCATGACCTATGGGTGCATCCCCCACTTTCTGCTTGACAGCTGACATCCCATCATTCATGAAGCCTTGCAAAGCAGAGCCACCAGTCTCTCCAGTATCTGTGTATTCTGAGGGTGTCCACTGCCCACCACGCACATAATATCCCTGTTCACGCATTTCTTGGTCTTGCTTTGGTGGAGCTGAAGTGTCACAACAGGATATTTGCTTTGCCTTGTGCTCTATATCAGACTGTGTTTTATGACAAGCACTGTTTTTGGAGGTATCCCACAATACTGCACTTTTGGCTCTAGAAGACCCTGCAGTCTCTTCTGCTGTGCAGCTTTCCTCCTCTGGGCACAAGCCATGCATCATACTGGCTACCTGCCCAGCAACTGAGTCAGTTAATGCATAGCTGACTTCCCCAACTGCAGTGCTCAAATCTTCTACAGCACTACTGATTGTGTCTACCAGGGAGGACACTGAAGGTAGATTCTGCTGAAAACTTTTGAAAAATGCCATTTTCCAGTTCCTTGTTCCTAAAAGGTGCAATAATGGAATTTTCTCTTCTTAAAATATCAACTACTTTGGAATGTGAGTTTAACATTTATGTAAATGTTGCTATCATTAGCATGATAGTATTTCACACTGCATCTTTTAATCTTTCTGTAAATGCAATATGCATTGGAAGAAATACGTTGAAGTAAAGACTCCTCCGGAAAAAATAAAAATCAAATCACTTGGCTTAAGTGTAATGACATCTTTTCCCACTCCATAGCTATCAAAACAGCAGCAAGACATTATTTTTCCCTCAAATACTATTGGGTATTTAGTCTATACCTGAAAGAAGAAGTATAAAAAGGATTTTTATTATGTACTTTAGTTTACTTACTAAGAGTCAGCATAAGGGAATAACCCTGTTAACAGACTATCGATATTTCAAATTAAGAACTGTATTTAGAGGACAATAACTAAACAGTTTTGCAAGGTGGTAAAAACGGGGGAGAACAGGTGAGAGCATCTGCTGAACGGCATTTCCAAGACACTGTAATGGACATATTTAATCTTATTTAATGTATGGTAGCTTTATAAGATGAATGCTATCTTTACTTTAACAAGTCAAAGAAAAATAATAGGATATTTCTGAGATCCCAAGGAAAACACATTGACAGTGAGGGGTTGTTTAACATTTTTACTCTCCTTGTGAGAGACAAACCTAATAGGGAAGCAGACACCAGAATCAAGTTTCTTCCTATTGTGCCAGTCCTAACACACCTATATGAAGTGTATATGGCAATGTCGCTCTTCTCTACAAATTTTTCTTTTGGCTTGAAAAATTCTTTAAAAAACTTTAAAATGTTACCTATATTCACAAATAATAATCTTATTGCTAGTACTTTTTTTTTTAATTCATAGAGTCTGAAAATGTAGCTCACCAACAGAGTACATGTATAACATATGTAAAGGCCTGGGTTCAATCCTCAGCAAAAACCTTTCCACTCAAAACAAAAAGAAAAGTAAGTTGGTAATAGATAATTTAATTTTCTCAGTTTACTATCTAATCCGGTACGTATTAATAGATGTAACTCATACCAAAAAAAGCTCTTTGGAATTTGAAGACATAAAAGAAAATCCAGGAGAGCTGAACCAGAGAATTACAGAAAGCTGATGGGGGCTTGGTGGAGAGGGAGGGAGGAAGGAACAGAGGAAAAAGGGAGAGAAGGAGAATATGAGGGAGAGACAGAGAGAGATAGCAGGCAGATGAGAGAAAATCAGACAGAGACAGACAGACAGACAGAAACACACATACACACACACAGAGAGAGAGAGAGAGAGAGAGAGAGAGAGAGAGAGAGAGAGAGAGAGAGAGAGAGAGATTGAGAGATTTTTAAGCAGTTCATTCACACAAATGAGTGACATACAGTGCTAGAGTGGAATGTGAGAAACACAAAACCAAGTCAGAACCATATAAGGCACCACAGTTTCTAACACAGAAACCAAAATGTAATCTAAGTTATCAGAAAAAGAAAGCATTCTCTGGCACCTGTGCATAGAAAAGCCTGGCTCCTCTGCTCTCATTCTTTAAAACTCTCCAAAATTAACACCTTGGTTTTATCATTCTCAACTTCCTCCATTTATATCAGCCAATATTTGAAACAACAAATAAAAAGCTCTTACAATAATATTTTTAAAAGCTTCTCTAAAATGGGAAAATACAGTATTAGAATCCTCAAGTTTCCTAGGATCTAGTAACACTAGAGCACAATCCCTATGTGGTTCTGGGACAGAGCATGGTATGGAAAAATACCTCCTCCTAGTAACAACATCATTCCTCAGCTGAGAATGTACAGACAGGTAAGACAAAGAAAGGGTTTGTGGCATCCAAAGCCTGAGGAGGACATTGTGAAAGCTCTCCTGAGGACCAGGCTTTTTTTTTTCTTTTCTTTTTTTTTTTTCTGAAAGCATCATCTACTCAAAGGATAAGCTCAAGACCATGCCTTATCAATGAAAACTAAAAATATTATTTTGCATAATAGACAACCACCTTTACATAGGAGCTTAACAATCTGTAGGCAACAGAAGACCTGAACATAATTACTTAACAGATATTTCATTCTTACAAAGTAGAGGTTCAAATGTTATGTTTATCATGTACCAAAGTCAACCTTCTCACAGAACCTATTAAAACAAGAAACAGTACAGATAAAGAAGCGACAATGTAATACTTACACATTTTATCTTGTGAATTCTTCTGTGTGTTGTATCCTGAACCAAGATCTGGAAACCCTCCAACATTTTCAAAACAGAACTTCTTATTAATATAGAGAAAAAGGAGCAGCATCAAGACAATAAACACCCCAACCGCTGACAAAAATCCAACTGCCTCTGGAGAGACTAGAGAAAAGAAAGTCACAGCCGTCAGCATCTGTTTTCTCTAAGCTTCAAACAAGGAAATCCCCAATATACACTAAACAGATTGCTATCTAATTCCAATTACTTTTAAACTGTCATAGTTTAAGATAGTTTGTAAGAAAGCCCACAAAATTTAGAAATAATTTTTCAATATATTCAACAGCATTCATTCAAAAATTTTTAAAATGTTTCTAAATAAATATATTGAAAGAATTTTAAAAGAAAAAAGTCTAAAACATAGGTAGTTAACAAATTTTAAGACCATGAAGAATGTTATAAAAATTTTAGTACCGAATTAAAAAATATTTCTCATGTATAAAAATTATTAAATTCATGAGAGCATGGATGATTATTATTTCTCATAGCTTTGCTGAACCTTTCTTATTAAACACTGGATTCCCTATCTGGCATTTACATTCCAGACTCTCCTTCCAATACATACCTCAGTCAAATGGGTCTAGTCTGCTGTCTCATGCTGAACATACAGTTTGGGGTTTGGCTTGTCCTCTCCCTCTTGCCTGGAATGCCCATCCTGTCTCTCATATCATTCCACTTTACAATGGAATTCCTGAACCATATGCCATACACCAAGCACTGTTCTACACATAGCTCCTGTTTTTTCACACATATGATGGAGACAGTTAGAACCCACACCATACAGACTATGACTGGAAAAGAACAGGGTCTCCACTTAGCAACACCAATATCTAGCACTGAAGGGTCAAATGTGCTTTTCTGGAAGGTATGGCTTCTGTGACCCTATCTTATGAACTAAGAGGACTTAGACAAGTTAAGGAGCATGAGATTTTGTTACAATGAGCTGTCAGACTAAACAGAATTTAGTATCAAGAGAATATACGTCACCACCCATGGAGACTTGGACTCCCACCTCCAGCAATCTCACTGTCCTTTAAACATCTCCATTGCCTGGCACAGAACCAGTCATCTGGAGTTAAACAAGAACTATGTGTTTGCATGCCTAGTATCTTACAAGG
This sequence comes from Onychomys torridus, assembly GCF_903995425.1. Taxonomy (NCBI): domain Eukaryota; kingdom Metazoa; phylum Chordata; class Mammalia; order Rodentia; family Cricetidae; genus Onychomys; species Onychomys torridus. The sequence goes on along the minus strand of NC_050453.1, from coordinate 2,579,281 downwards.
ATGAATAGATGGATCTTAAATCTCAAACATTACCTGTGAAGAATGACCTACTTCCCCTCCACTGCTCAAAGTAGGATCTACCATGCAATCTCCCCCAAGATTCTTTAAGCAGAGCTAATTTGTTTAAAATGAGGTCACAGACAGATGAGTGATTAGTGCTTTTATCTGTTAGCTTTTCATTATTCATGAAAGTCAGGCATACCATAAGTAGAACAGAGTATGACATTACAGTCTACTCAAAGCTGGGTCAGAGTGTTGCAGACATGACATTGTAAAGGAGGGGCAATGAAAATGGAGGGGCTGGCAGCAAGTACATACAGTATATATCTTGTGACTAACTCACTTTTCACAAAGATCCATTGACCATCCCCAGCATAAACTGATCTGTAGAGACATGAACCACACATGCAGCAAGAATTTAAAGGTGCTAGAAACTGTGCTTTCTACCACACTGTCTCTCCTGTCTCAACTCCTCTTCAGTCCTTTCCTATCCCCTGCCCCCAACTTACTCCTGTATTGCTCTTTTATCTTCCTCCTTCCATTCTGTGAAATTAAACCTCGTGGGAAATTCAAGTCTAAACAACTAAGCATAATGAAAAGCAGTGAGCTCTATCGTAAAGACAGGAATATAAACTGCTGGGGTAGACCTGTGAAAGTCAGAGAAAAAAAGATGCATTTGATGAAAAGACTAATAAAAACTCTATAAATGGAAAATGGCAGATGACCACTGAAGAATAACAGTTTTGGCTGTTGTATTGACCTCTCTGTCCTCATGTACGAGAGAGAGAGAGAGAGAGAGAGAGAGAGAGAGAGAGAGAGAGAGAGAGGGAGAGAGAGGGAGAGAGAGGGAGAGAGAAGGGGGAAGGGATGTAGAATGGATGAATGAGTAAATGGATGGATGGATGAACAAGTAAGAGAATATGTGCTTTGGAATGATCAGAAATATATTATGAGAATCAAAAGTAAAGAAGAAAGCAAGATTTAGATCGTCAAAGAGCCTTGGGTATCACCCTAAAGATTTTGAACTTGGAGAGCAACAGGGTTATAACAGGCATGCCTTGGAAAATTACACTGGTAATGAAAAAAAAATGGGATAAAGTAGGGACTGAATAGTTGCATGATTACGATGAGCTCTTAATGAAGCAGGAGCAGTGGTGGCAGAGAAAAGAGATGAATTCTAATTTTTGTTTGAAGAAAATAAGTAATGACCCAATCAACAGAATATAGAAGATGAAGAAGAGCTGAGGATAATTCTAATTCCAAACTGAATGGTCAGGTAGACAGTAGTGCCATTAACCAAAATGAAAAATATGAGGAAAGGCATTTGGTTTAACAACATGGGGTAAAGAGGCATGTAGAAGAAGAAATTTTAAGGAAAATGCTGGGTATTGTTTTGACATGATAGAAATCTCAGCAGAATACTTCAGAGGAGAATATGTGCATGCTATTTTTGTGAAGGTAAGGTTAGTTATAAAAGACCTGGGATTCCCCCATTTGTTCCTCTTATACCATACTAAAACCTTCAATCACAAAGAAAAACTAAGCCAACAAACTCAGATGTGAGGCTTTCTTAATAGTTAATCTATTCATTACAAATTTATTGATAAATTTGGACAAATTAGAAAATAATACTTTTCTCCAATGAGAAAAGTAAAAATAATGCTACTCATACAACTCTAATTTTATCCATTACTTTATTAAACGCCCTTTTTCCTACACAGAAAATACTTAGTTATAATTTTAAATATTAATGTAGTTGTAGAAAAAACAAGTAACATTTTCTAATAGCAAATACTATAAATATCCTGATTCCTATTTTTGTCATTATATCAAGGCCAAAATATTTATTATTTCAAATGAAAAATACTAGCTCTGAATGTATTAACATTTGCTAAATCTCACCTAAGCATAAAACTGCAATAGAAGATGCACTAAAATCAGACTACAAACATGAACATTGTAGGTAATCAATAAAAAATTATACTTAGATCTCACTAATGAAGATCTTGCTAATGATAATATTTTCATTTAATATAAAACTGGAATTTCCCCCTAAAATCTTATTTATGAATCTGCATGTAGACATTCTGCATATTTCTGAGAATATGGTTAATTAATGTATGTATAGATATATCCTTTTCAAGGCTTCTAGATCATCCATCAAAGGCAAGTAAACCTATTAAAAATGCCTGTTGGGAGCTGGATAGATGGCTCAGCAGTTAAAAGCACAGGCTGCTCTTCCAGAAGACCCAGGTTCAGTTCCTAGCACCCATATAGTGGCTCACAACTGTTTGTAACTCCAGTTCCAGAGGACACAATACCTTTTTATGGCATCCATGAACACTGCATGGATAAAATCATGCACATAGTGCACAGACACACATACAGGTAAAACTCCTATAAACATAAAACACATAAATACGAATATTTTAAATTCCTGCTGCAGCGCTGGAGAGAATGTTGTCAGTAAGCCTGCTATGCAAGCATGAAGGTCTGAGTTCAATCCCCAACACCACATAAAAGGCTAGACATGTGGTACAAATTTGTAATCGCAGTGTTGGTGAGGTAGAGATAGGAGAATCCCTGGGACTTGCTAGTTGCTACACCTAACCAAATCAGGGAGGCCCAGGTTTATTGATAGACCCTGCTCAAAGAACCAGGTGGATGGCTCCTAGAGAACAAATGACACCAGAGGCTGACTGTTCTCTCATAAGGAAAACCTTCAAAATCTCTAAAGTACATAGTCAACAACTCATGCACGTTGGTATTATATATTTAAGGAAATAAATTTACTGACTGTAGTCAATGAATAAAAACTCATAAGCGCACTGTTTTCCCATAATTCAAACTTTCAGTATTTTAATATGTCAAACAATAAGCCCAAGATACATGATGAACAATGTTAGCAATTACTCAACACTTTTAGTAGAGACTTTCACTAGTATTATCTCCTTTGATGTTCAATAAACAACACATTTGATAGGTATCACTATTGGGACCCCAAAATAATCTTAAGTTTTTGAGGTCTCAATATTATTGGTCAGTAACAGACCTGGGTTTGAATTTGGTCAGGCACTGAGAATCTAAACTCTTAACCCAGCAGTTCTCAACCTTTGAGTCACGACCCCTTTCACAGAGGTCGCCTGAGACCATCAGAAAACACAGATATTTACATTACAATTCATAACTAGCAAAATCACAGTTATGAAGTAGCAATGAAAATAATTTTATAGTTGGTGGTCACCACAGCATGAAGAACTGTATTAAAGGGTCGCAGCATTAGGAAGGTTGAGAACTACTATTAACTAGAAGTCTCTTTGCTTGACATTTACCAAACATGATGAAAATCGCTTTCATTTTAAAATGATTAGAATAATTTTAACGATAATTTACTACAAAACAATCATTTTAGTCTCAGATTAGACAGCTGAGGTACAGGGCTTGCCAATGTCACAAAATCCATGAAGTGGTAGAACTGGGGTTTAAACACAGACATTCTGACTTGAATCTCTTATCTTAAGCACCATACAGTACTGTTCCCTAAATGCCAATCTGCATATAAAAGTAAGGGAAAGCTATTGCCTGAAACTACAAAGCTAACTACATATATGTATAGTTTAGTTTTTATGAAGGTTAAAAAATATGAAAGAAGCTCAGCTTTTTCAAAATAAACATGCAAATTATAAAACCAAAATTAAGATACATTTTAAAATATTTAAAAATTAACTTTAGGACTATGCTTATCAACCATGTGTGTTTATGTCATATACCACACATTAATAAAATAAATAAGAATTGATGACACATATCTCAGCTTTCAGGCTGAGGCAAGAGGATCATGAGGTCAAAGCAGCCTTCCTGCAGAGTGAAACCCTGAAATTGGCTGATTGATATATGATTAATTGATTGATTGATTTAAAAAAATTTAAACTAAAAATATTCTATCAAAAAGGAAGCTTATCATCATGGCACTTTAGCAAAGACTATAACTAAACTCACTGAGCTATTTGCCCCTATGAATTTCTAAAACCCACAATGCAAAATAAATATTACAAAGTAAACTGATTCTGCATGAGGAAAACCCAGAGAATTGGCTTCGTCCAAGTTTACATTACATGTACTAAACTCCTTTGGACAATTATTATTATATTTAGAAATAAACATATACTTAGAAAAAGCAAACTTTAAATAGATGCCACTTTTGCCCATTTTAAGTTCCAATAATAGTGATTAAAAGTCATGTTAGGCGGGCGGTGGTGGCACACGCCTTTAATCCCAGCACTTGCGAGGCAGAGGCAGGAGGATCTCCATGAGTTTGAGGCCAGCCTTGGCTACAGAGTGAGTTCCAGGAAAAGCACCAAAGCTACACAGAGAAACCCTGTCTCGAAAAACCACCACCAACAACAAAAGTCATGTAAATTATAGAGATAAATTGGTCATTCAAAAAAGATAAAGATTGTCTATGACAGACAAAGCAAAGGTAAATCTATTCCGATTTAAGAATACTTAATTTCTGTACTACACTATGCCACAAATGGACATTTTCTAGGTAGTTTCTGAGAAAAAAAAAAACTAAAATTGGCATACAAATAATTAAGTATGAGGAAAGTAGCTGCTACACAAATGTTTTCAGTTTTCATTTACCTGTCACCACCATCATTCTCTGCTCTAAATAAAATTTGTTTATATCAAAGCAACAAACTCTAACTTTACACATTTTACAACACTATTCTGCTTATTCATTGTATTTGCAGTACAAAATTAGACAAACAGTAACTATGATTTATGATTCTTAAATAAATTAAAAACAGAAGAGATAAGAGCACAACTTACAATCTGCATGACAGGGTATTCGGTGAGTTACCCACTGAGCATGGAATCCGAGCTCAACTCTGCACCATCGTGTATGCTTTAATAATTCATTTCATAGATGCCATTCTATCTCCTGACCAAAATGTCAACTGGTTAAGAAGCCAATTTTCACTTTAAAAAAATAACTGTTTTCTATTTATTTAAGTCTAAAATCTTTTACCATATTTTAACCATTTCTTCCTACTTTGGGCATAAAATAGACAATTACTGGAACATCAAGAAATAATTTAGGGCTAGAAAAAAAATTAATGTGTTTAAATTACCTTTGTAACATCTCAATTACAAAAAATAATACATCCCTTGAAATGCTTATGATATAAATGATGCCAGACAGGAACGGTGGTATATAAGTCTACAAAATGAATATAATATATAGGCAAAACTCTGCACTTTGTTTTTTTCAAAAACTGTAAGCACTAAAAAGAATATTATTAATTATTTAATCCATTGTAAACAACTAAGGACAAGAAAGATCCAGAGAGCATCCCTGTGAACTCTAAAACTTCAGGGAAACAAAAATGCCCTCTGCCAAAACAGCTGCCTGGATAGTAGATCAACAGAAGCCACTCAATACATTTCATATGTCGAACTGTCAGAAGACTGAGCTATATTTCCTACAAGTACAGTAAAATAAATTGAAATTCCAATTCAACAAACTACTCAATTTCATCTTTAAAATTTTATAACAACAAAATACTCAAATATCTTGGAAAAAAACAGAAACTCAAACATTAATTATGGCAAGATACCTAAGATTCAGATTTAATACTATACAATGCACTAATAACAACATATGTAAGCAAAACAATTAATATACAAACTCTGTCCAACATTCTTTGGAAAAAAATTTCTTCCAAGGATCATCAAAAGTGATGCCAATCAAATTTATACTACAACAACCTACCTTCCTAACAACTGCATCTCTCTTATGAACAAATTAGGGCTAACTGTCCCAATTTTCTTCACTGTCTAGTGATAGGTTATCTAAAGGACAGGGCACCAGCTAAGGCCTCACCTCTCTTTTTTCCTGCTGTAGTTGCTCAGTGTTTACAATTAGATCTCCATAGCTGATCCTCTAAAATACGGTTTTGAAAATTCAATATCAATTGCAGGAGAATCTTCTACTTAGACAATTCCTAATGTCACTCACAGTTTCAGATAGGCTTATTTCAGGATTTAGTTTAAAACCACTAAATTATGGTAAACAGTAGGTAGTTTCTTTCAAGTCTCATAGAGAAATGCCATCTTGTTAAAAGTGAATGCTATGCCAGTGTTCTCTTCCTCGAGTGATCAAAGCATCTCTGCTTATCTGAAAGTGTATTTTCCACAAGTTGATGTGTTTTGAAGAAAGGCAGCTGTCTTAGTTACTTTTCCATGGCTGTAATAAGACACCATAACCAAGGCAACTGATAGAAGGATGAGTTTACTGGGGGCTTTCAGTTTCAGAGGGTAAATCCATGACCATCATAGCAGGAAGGAAAGCAGTAGGGTAGATAGGCTTGCCTTTGGAACAGTAGCTGAGAGCTTACCACCTTATCCACAAGAAGGATGGAGAGAAGGAGGGAGAGAAGCAGGGAGGGAAGGGGGAAGAGAGAAAAAGAGAGAAAGAGAGAGAGTGTGCTTTTGATTGATTGATTTACCCCCAATGACTCACCTTCTCCAACAATGCTACACCTCTTAATTCTTCCCAAACATCTCCACCAACTGTGGACCAAGTATTCAAGCATATGAGCCTATGGGGCCATTCTCATTCAAGACACACCTGATATTACACCAAGCTTTCTAACCTGGTAAGCTTTAGTTTGCTAAGACACAGGCTCAGCATTCCACGATGCTTCCTCTTAAATGCAGCAAATTAAATGTAAACATTGTTTCCTTGTATTCCCAGGGCACACAGGATAGAAACTGTGGTGCTCAGTTTGGGAAATATCTTTATCCCTTTTCCATTGGTATAATATCTATACCAAACACACTAAAGGCAAAAGTATTTAATTTTAAAGAAATATTACTCTAAAAGTTTTTCCAAAAGAGATGTAATCTTCCAATTCAGAAGCAGACAGCTGCCCAGCAAACACTGACAAGCATGTTAAGATGAATGGTCAGTGCAAAGCACTGTGCCCTGGTCCTAGAGGCTACAAATATGTCACTAAAGCACTAAGAGCTTTACCAGAGCAATGCTGCACATTCAGGATAACCTGCAACCAAATCAGCATTAACCACATGCCTAAGGAGAAAAGACAAGCAATGACTCAGTGGAGTTGAGAAAGAGAGAATTTGGTAGAACACTATGACAGATCTCACTGGTAACCAGTGTAACTGTGATTCAGAGAAACATTACATAATTTAACTATCATCAAGGGAGCTTTTAAGTATTTTTAATTAAAATAAAATGGGGGTGGGGTATAGCCCAGTGGTGAAGCACATGTTTAGTATGCACAAGGCCCTGAGTTGGATCCCTGACATCAAAATTAAGTGAGAAACTACTGAATTTGAAACATAAGAATTATAAGGCACTTTAATGTTATGAGTAGGTACCTTCCTGCTTCCATGGGGATAGGTGTTTTCTGTTGATTTGAATCTCTGAGAAGTGCTAACTGTATACTAATTTATTCAAAATATCCACAACAATAGAAAACTAGAGACAATGGATTTGATCCTGAATAGAGATTTAATAAAGGACTAGATAACTAATCCTGACTACTTGGAAGAAGTAACTGCTAAACTATGAAGGATATAGAATCTAAAAATATGAAGAACTTAGAATAAGAAAGAGTAAGAGAGCAAGAAAGTGCAAAGATGTTTACAGTAAAGAAGTAATAGTGACTCACTAAGAGGGAGGAATAAATAAAGAGTGGGAAGTAAAAAGGACAAAGCAGAGGGCACTGGGGACAAATGGAAGTGGTAAGATCTCGGTGGTGTGAACAGACCAGGAGTGGATGGAAGCTGCTGAGAGGCAGTGTGAAAGCCACTGCAGAAACTGAGCAGGAAATGATGATGGAAGCAAGAGGTTCTTTCGGGAGCCCACCTTCCAGGCTCCTTCACATATCAACTGCTGAATGCACAGTGTCCCACACTGATCTTTTTTTGTTTTGTTTTGTTTTGTTTTTGTTTTTTGAGATAGGGTTGGTCTGTGTAGTTTTGGAACCTGTCCTGGATCTCGCTCTGTAGACCAGGCTGGCCCCAAACTCACAGAGATCTGCCTGGCTCTGCCTTCTGAGTGCTGGGATTAAAGGCATGTGCCACCACAACCCAGCCCACACTGATTTTTTTTTTCTAGTTTTTCGAGACAGGGTTTCTCTGTAGCTTTGGAGCCTGTCCTGGACTAGCTCTGCCGTCCAGGCTGGCCTCGAACTCACAGAGATCCACCTGCCTCTGCCTCCGGAGTGCTTGGATACAAGCGTGCGCCTCCACTGCCAGGCATATTACTGTCACACTGATCTTTAAATGCTCTTTCTTCATGTGTTTCACTAGTGCTTCTGTTTCCAATGGTAAAACTACAACTTCCAATCAGTGGCATTTTATCACAATTATTTAACAAAACATATGTTATTTATTCTATAAATACATAAAAAGGCTGCCATGTATGCAATACTTTACCAAATGATCTTCCCACAGAGTCATGCTGACATGCAAGTAAATGAAATATCAACTGTGAGATGTTACATAGATGCTTTTTTAAAAAAAGCATGTGTAGGGGGGCACTGGAGAAATGACTTAGCAGTTAGTAACATTGGCTGTTTTTCCAGAAGACTTAAGTTTAAGTCCCAGCACCCAAATGGTAGCTAACAAACATATGTAACTCCAGTTTTGAGGTATCTAACAACCTCTTCTGCCCTCCTCAGGCACCAGGCATACATGTGTAGAACAGACATACACACAGGCAAAACAGCCACATACAAAACAAAAGCATGGCAGCTGTGTGGGAAAATATTAGTATAGGTTATCAAACACCACCTTCCAACTATATACAAAAAGATTTGCCTTCAAAGAACAATCTTTATGTCTCATAAAGTAAAGATAACAAATTTTTCTCTTTGAAATGACCAGTTATCTAAACAAGAAAACATATACTATGTCTAACTGTCTTAAATAAAGTTTACAATGTCCTCAAACTTCCCTTTCATCAGTTAAGTTGGAGGTAGGAACTAGGTTGGAAATGAAGACCTGGAAGCCAAGCATAGCACCAGGACTCATGACTCAAGGCTCCTGGCATGTCATGTACCAGCATCAGTGCATTCCGCCTTGTGCCAGCATCTCTGGATCATATTTGCTCTTATCTAAGATAAGATGTTAGATACATGCTCAGATCTAAGCCAGAAGCTATAGAATTATTCTCTTTCTCTAGGCAGATACTGTTCTTTTGGCTCTGCATCTTGAAGTCAGGAAATAGCAATAGTTGGATACCTAAATGAGTTAAAATAGACAAAGAATGTAAGGTTGTACCCCAAATTCAATGGCTCCCACTTACGTTTAAAGAAAGCAACTCTACAGAGTTACGTTATTTAATACCTATACCAAGAACCTGAACAAAGGAACTGAGAATGTTCTCATTAATTCTGTAGAAAGTCAAATGAATACCAGGTTGGGCACTACAGCTAATTCACTGACTGAAAGAAAGATACTCTAGTTGTAATGCATTAAAAACATAATACACAAAAACGAAACAACCATCAATGTGATCACTGTGAGTTTATACTACCTGACCAGGACCCAAACACTGGTAAATATTAATGAAATTTATTAATGGCTCAATAAAATGTATCTGAACAAACCTTAAAATAAATAGGTATCAGAAGTGTTCTGTTTCTAATAAGTAATGAAAATTCAAATTAGAGCATTAATGGAATTATATTTCAAAATAAAACTGAGAAAATAAAAATGTCCAGTGAGCAACAATCAGAACACACACAAAAGGCACCGAACTAAAGATGAATTTACACTCAAGAAGAAATGGCGAAAGCATTCAATTTTAGTTTGTATCAATCAGTAAGGTTCTTAGTGTAAAATGTTCAGATTAGAAAAGACAGAAAATTATCTGTCACCAAAATCTTGATTACAGCAATATTTAACTGTAGTGATTAAAAAGTAAAACATGGCTAGTCGGTGGTGGTCCACACATAACTGCAGCACTTAGGAGGCAGAGGCAGGCAGATCTCTGTGACTTCAAGGACAGCCTGGTCTACAGAGTTCCAGGACAGCCAGGGCTACACAGAGAAACCCTGTCTCAAAACAACCACAAAAAGTAAAACATGAACATAAAAGGGAAAGGTGAAGATCCAATTTCAAGCAAATCCCCAAAAGCTAAATAATTGTAATGAGTACATTAAAAATTCAAATTTACAAAGAAATTTTGAGCATTTTTAAAACTGGAAAACACAATCATAACTACACAAAACCTCTAGACTCAGTAAGTTACAAAAATTAAAAAACAAGGGATAGAGGCGAATAATATAATGAGGAACAAATCAGACAGCAGAAGACATAGAGAAAAGACACTTGTTGATGGACTGAGTTGATAAAAAAAAAAAAAAGTACTAGAAATTAGCCAGACTGACAGTCTACATATCTCAAAGAATTTCTATATAGTTGGAATAGCCATTCTAAAGTTGTGGAGCTTCACACTGGATCTTATACTCACACTACTGACTAGATTTTTATGTACCTACCCACCACCAAAAATGAAACATCCATGACAGAGATACAGCTAGAAAAACAATTAGCTTTATATTCTCTTTCATAACTCATGGTTACTATTTGCATTCAGTCCTTCCTTGTCCCCTAATATTTAGTCTTTCTTGCTCTCTTTTCTATGTTACACTGTACTCACAAGTGTATTTTCTTACATATATACATATGTTAGCTAGATTTCAGTTATGAGGGAGAATATGCCGAATTTTTCCTTCTGAGATTGAGCATACAAATGAAAACATTCACTCAGTCAGCCTTTGTTGTATATATATATATAGCACATCCAAGGCCAGCCTGGGCTATAAGAGACCCTATTTCAAAAAACAAAAACACAGAAATCGCTGCCAAGTGTGGTGACAAAGCCTGTAATCTTGGCACTAAGAGATGGAGAAAGAATGATCTGGAGTTCAAGGTCATGCTTGACTACAAAACAATTCACAGACAAATTGGGCTACATCGACCTTCTAAAACAAACAACAAAAGTGCTGAGATGTCATGGGGAGGAAATGTTAGGCAAGAATAGTTACAAATAGCCTGTCTTATAGTTACAACTACTTTTTCTTCTAGGCAACTGTGAATAGAACTGCAAGTTATGACTCTAATGCAGCTTTGTGCAGTGAGCCGCAAGAATTTATTATAGAGATTCAGCTGTATATAATAAGCTATACCTTGACTGACCAAGGAGCCCTTCAAGAGGAAGCCATCTATCAAGAAATATTTGGTGTTATTTAGCTTATTAATATATATCAACTGTCCTCTGCTATGAAATTTTTGCACAGCTATATACTACTAGGCCATATGGCAAACAGTGTAAGCTTCTCAGATCTGTTGCTGATCCACTAGGTAACACTCCTGCAGGGCTTAGGAGACAGACAGGCTATAGATGCATAGTTTTGTTTCTTGTGCAAATGAAGCTCAGACCATCCCTTGCCTTCAGGCCTAGTAGCATTGCAGAGCTACTGACTCAGGACAATAGGGCTTTTTGCATAACCAGGTGCAGTAAAGACTGAGCGGGATTCCTGGCCAGAGCACAGTTGCTTGGCCTGGAGAGAAAGAACAAGGCAGTTTCTGTATGTGGTAGACAGAGCCACATGGCCCAAGAGAAGAGAAAAAGGTAGAGATTCTATAGATCGTAAGGCAGATCTTTTGTAGAGTTTTCTCAGAGCCAGGAGTAAGGAGCAAGGAAAGAAAGATGGAAGATGAAGGAATAGGGGACAAAGATGAGATCAAAAGCATAGGAGCTTAATTATTACTAGGGCTATGAAGAGACAGAAAAAGAAGGGACAAAGAGGAACTGAGTGTCAGGATGGAACTGAAGCTGTATAGACATAATTTGTCTTAGATAAATAAAGTTAATGGATGAAAGGGCACAGTGTACATAGATTCTTTTCCCTCAGATAACTCCCCTGCTGGATGTAGTGTCTTCCCCAGGACCTTAGGAGGGATTTTCTCAGGGTAGGCCCTTAGAAAAATTCCTTTAGCTTAGCACTCATATTATTCACCAACTAAAATTCTGCCCTAATGACTCCCCAATGATGTCTGTGTTTTACAGAGACAGTAAAGCCACTACAAACATGCCACATGCACAGCTCTGGTTGCAATCTTGTCGTCCCCCCCCCCCCCAATAGAAGTTGTTTTACTGGAGATTTGGCTTTATTTTTGTTTAACTTCAACAGGTGACTAAAGCAGTTGTTAATGGAGTTGGCCACACTGTCCCCCTAGACTTTTTAGAATTGAGCTATCAGAGAGATAGATTGAAGAACACAATAGGATGGGAATTCTGTGGGAAGTTTAATATGCAAAGACTTTTACAATTAGAGGGAGGGAATCAGTGCTCCTAAAACTCATAACTAACTAGAAATGGCTTTCATTTCTGTCCAAGAGAAGATACACACATCCTCTACATATAGGAGTGATAATGTCTACCAAGTGCTAACCCCTTTCTGTCTCAACTCTTCATTCACTTCAAGTTTTCTTGAGAGCTATTTATAGGTTCTAGGAGGGCAGTGCAGCTACTCATGTACCCTTGATGGAAAAATGGTCCACTGCTACCAGGCAAGGCAGACAGCTTTGGAAGAAAAATACATGAAGTGGTGAGGCAGGAAGGGCACACTGCCTAGCTAGTCAGATCAGCTGAACTACCACAGAAGATCAATGGGGTGACAAATGTAGTGGACAAACAGCCCTAACATGCACCCCTCCAGGTCTTGGTATGTGCTTCACTGACCCACTTTTCTCTGCCTCCCTGCTATCCGGTGTGTGTGTAGTTGTACTTGTTCATGTGTACATGTTGGTGGCCAGAGGTTGATGTAAGGTGTATTAGTCCTCCTCTATTGTTCTTTATCTTATTTTTTGTAATGATATAGCAAGGGAGGCCCTGGCTGGGCCGAGGGTGACTGAAACATGCTGTGTAGATGTGGTGGCCAGTTGCAGTGTGTAGAAAGTCACTCACACCCCAGGCACTGCATCCACATGGAAACGAGTTTATTATAATAGAAAGATAAGGAAAAAGAGCAACAGAAAGAAAAGGGGGCAGGGTGCACACCTCATAGTGGGGAAGGGAGGAAGGGTGGAAGACAGAGAAGAAGGGAGGGAGGGGTTTTTCCTTTAAAAGGATTTACTTCAGGACACAGGGCGGGTCCCTAAGGGGTGGGTCAGAATACTTACAGGCTCTCTCACTGAACCTAAAGCTTGTGACTTGAACTAGACTGGCTGACCAGAGGACCCCAAGAATATGCCGATTTCTGCTCCCTCAGTGCTAGGGTTACAGGTGCTAGTTTTTAAATTTTGCTGGAGACCCAAACTCAGGTTCTCATGCTTACACAAAAGCACTTTACTCGCTAAGCTGTCTCCCCAACCTTCACTGTCCTTGACCTTGACAGTCTTTACCTTTGAAGACTGCTCAGGTGTGGACTTCTGGGATTTTAAGGTTCTCCACTATGTGCTGTCATAGTGTTCAGTACTAAGAAAGCAAAAGCAGGAAAATCCCTGCCGCTTGTTTGGCAGACAGCCTATCCTAATAGGTGAGACCCAATCTCAATAATCAAGGTAGATGGTTCCTGAGGAGCAATCTGAGATTTATCTCTGGTCTTCATGTACATATCTGCACAAGCACCACACACATGCACACACACACAAACACACACACTATAATCTACACTCCCAAATTTCACATAAAGGCAATTCCAAACCAATGTCACACAGAGTCACTGGGACTGTGTAGTGATATATTGTGTACCCTAATAAATTTGCCTGGGGATCAGAGGACAGAGCTAGATTAGACATAGAGGTCAGGCAGTGGTGGTACATACCCTTAATCCTATAACTCGAGAGGCAGAGATCTGTCTGGATCTCTATGAGTTCAAGGCCACACTGGAAACAGCCAGGAAGTGGTAGCACACACCTTTAACCCCAGTGCTGGGAAGCACACACACCTTTAATCCCAGGAAGTGATGTCTGGGAGGAAAAAGGTCTATAAGGCATGAGGAAACAGGAAGTTTCTTTAGGCTGAGGATTTCCTAGAGGTAAGAACCAGTGTCTAGTTGCTCTGCTTCTCTGATCTTTCAGCTTTCACCTGATATCTGGCTCTTGGTTTTTTATTATAAGACCGTTTAAGATTTGAACAACGGGACTGAACTAAGTACTCTGCAAATATGTTAAAGTTGTGTAGCTTGGTCTACTTGTGGGACGCCTAACAGTGAGAACAGGGTCTATCTCTGACTCTTTTAATGGCTTTTGGGACACTACTTCTCATACTGGGTCACCTTGCCCACCTTAATATATGGGGAGGTCCTTAGTCTTACTCCAACTTGATATGCCATGTTTTGTTGATACTCATGGGAGGCCTGCCCTTTGCTAAACAGAAACAGGAGTATATTGGGTGGAGGGAACAGATTGGGGACTGGGAGAAGAGGAGGGAGGGGAAACTGCAGCTTTAAAATTTATTTAAAATAAAACAAAATGAGTGAGTCACAAAATGAAACAAAAAGATATGAATGTAGTAAAATAACTTACTGTGGTTAAAGACAGGGGTAGAAGGGGGATAATAGAGGGTAGGAGTAATCAGAATGTATTATATACATGTATGAAATGGCCAAGGTAAAATTTTAATTAATAAAAATATTAAGAAGATTATAACTGTAAGCATTACACCTTGGTTGGAAAGGTATCCTGGCAGCCAGGAGCCATGGAATATCACAAAGTCACACCACACAACAAACTTCACACAAAAGATTTATTGGGAGGGAAAAACCTAGGAGGGTGGCTACCTCTGCTTGGGCAAGAAACAGCAGCAAACTGAATAGGACAGAGAGATTATAAAGAGTTTCTGGGGGAAGGGGTGGAACTTTTCAGGGTGGAGATTGGTGAGATTCCATGTCCAGAGATTGGGCTTTTTACTCTGTAGGGTGGGGACAGAGTCCAGCAGTTAGTGCAATTAAAGTATTCTGTGGGTGGAACCTAGCAGTTAGAGATCCTTGGAGGAGGGGCCTGGCCACTCCTGTGGCTTGAGGGGCTTACGGTAACTATGAACCATTCAATTTAAAGAAGTTTTTTTTTTTTTTTTAAGTACATAAAACAGTTCAAAAACCACACTGTCATTAAGCATCCTTAACATCATCAGATAACTTTTTAAAGGATGCTTCATAACAACAAAATACTCTCAACAGGGAGATATTAGGTATGTACATTTCAGACAAGGAATTATCTACAGATTGTGAGCTCCTTTCTGCCCACACAAAGAGACTACCTACTGATAATCTAAAATATAATAGCTATCAACTATGGGAGATAGAATTATGTGCCATTTCTTTTGAGAATAATATTTTTATATTCATTAAAGGGTTTTGGTTTTTTGTTGTATTTTGTTGTATGTTTGTTTGTTTATTTGGGGCAGGGGATGAGGCACACCTACTACAGTGGACATGTGGAGGTCAGAGGACAACTGAAGGAAGTTGATTTTCTCCTTCCACTGTATGTGTGCCACAAGGATCTAACTCAGGATATCATGGCCAACCCAAGATAAGGCCCAGAGGCCTAGAGAGCTCCAAACCTCAGGGCAGAAGCTAGATTCAGATCCAGGGACAGGGTCAAGGCTGACCCAAGATAAGGAACAATGTAATAGAGGAGGGGTTCCCATAAAGCAAGCATCTGGCCAGAGCTAACTCAGGATAGGGTATCTAGGTATGAAGAACCACAACAGATGGAAGTGGCAGAGGGGACCAGCCAGGGATGTCACTTGCATCGTGACAGTTACTGCAGATTATAGTAGACTCTCAGATGAATAAGGATAGCACTTGCAGCCATCAATACTAGTATAAAGAGGAAAATGACATTTCAACCCTCAATTCATCAAGCCTGGTAACAAGTACCTGCTGAATTATCTTGCTGGCCTAGCTATCAATTTTTTTTTTTTTTTTGGTCAAAAAAATTAAGAATTTCTCAGTGCTCAAAAAGAAAATGCCTCAAGCCTCACTTTGGCATTGCTTTGCATTTTCTTTTTACACTTGCTGGCTACCCATATTAGCCTATTTGTTCAGCTCCAGGCCAATGAGATACTGTTTTAAAAGCAAAGCAAAGGGCTTCTAAGGAATGACATCCATGGTTTACTTCTGGCCTCCACATGCATGGGCACTCACCTGTATCTGCACATACACACAGAACTGAGAGTCTACAGATATACTCATTCACGACTACTTATTGGGATTAGGATTGGGGAACATAAACTTAAAGAGACAATAGATGTGGAAAATGACCCATTTACTAAAACTGCTTTATAAGCAAAATTTGTATCAAATATGCCTCCAAGTAAGCAAGCTAAATATACATGTTTTGAGATGTGACAAAAAACACTGGTATCACTGAATATGAAAAAACACTGTAAATTAAAGTGAAAACATAAGCAAATCTTAGTGTTTAATAAAAGCTGTACTTCAGACATTCAAAACAGCAGATTTTGGAAAGCAGTATGCAGAACACTGAACAGTCTTCACCTTAGCCATTAGATGGCACCATGTACCTTGTAGTCAACAGGACTTGGCTAATTTTCCCATATGCTTAGAATGAAATAAAATATATAGTATGTTTAACCTTTAAGTAAATATAATATACATCTTTTATTAGTGTTAGGATTTGTTTTAAATATAAGTAACTACATTTCAATTATCATTTCAGAAGGTAAATGTCACCTATCCAGCAGATACCTTTCCTAAAGTAAACCTAAGGCAAAACTTTCCATATGAATACATTTATTACTCATAAGCCTACACTGACTTCTAATTTTTAATTCTCAGGTTTCTCTGTCTTTTCTCTTTAGCTAAATTTTACCAAATCCCCTACTTTAATGCAGGACTGTCATTTCCTGGATAGTTTTCCAATCTCTATTCTAAAATTTCTGCTCCAGATGACCCCATTCTGGTCATTACTTTCCCCATGTCCAATTAAGAGTCCTAAAGATAAGATGCAGCCTGGTACCCAATAATGTTGTAACGGCAGAGAAAATACGACACTCCTAAGAACACTCAACACAGGCAATAAGGGCAGTGACCACTCAACTGAGATGAACAGTATGCTGTGATTCAGCACGCTTCCTGTCTGGAGCGAGGACAGTATTGTAGTGCACAGAGTGGAGTAACCCAAGAACACATTGACTTTTCTGAGCTGAGGAGATCAAAGGAGGCTGAAGTACACATATCTGAGAATGGTCAGCAAAAAACTGCACATCAGAGCCAGGTGGTGGTGGCACATGCCTTTAACACCAGCACTCGGGAGGCAGAGCCAGGCAGATCTCTGTGAGTTCGAGGCCAGCCTGGTCTCCAAAGTGAGTTCCAGGAAAGGCACAAAGCTACACAGAGAAACCCTGCCTTAAAAAAAACAAAAAAAAAAAAGCCAGGTGGTGGTGGCACATGCCTTTAATCCCAGCACTCGGGAGGCAGAGCCAGGCGGATCTCTGTGAGTTAGAGGCCAACCTAGGCTACCAAGTGAGTTCCAGGAAAGGCACAAAGCTACACAGGGAAACCCTGTCTTGAAAAACAAAAACAAAACAAAACAAAAAACCCAGACACAAAACTCTGCACAACAGGGCATGGTGCCAGTAAGTCCAACTCTCAGGAGGCAGAAGCAGGAAGATCACACATTCAATGCCAGCATAGACTACATAGCAAGGCCTTGTCTCAAAAACAAGATGAAGATATAATTCAGTTAGTAGTGTGTTTGCCTAGTGTGCATAAAGCCCCGAGTTCATTTCCACATAAATTGGACATAGTGGTTCATGCCTGTAAACCCAGAACTAAGGAGATGAAGCAAGAAGAGCAGCCTGAGAAATATGAAACCCTGTCTCAAACAAAAACCAATCCAAACCAACAACAGCAAATTACAAGGGGGTGGATATTCAGCTCATTAGTTAAAAGCAAGGATCTTCACTCAATTCCAACAATCATGTTAGGCAGCTTACACTGACTGCAACTCTAACTCCATTGAGTCCAACATCATTTTTCTAGAACCCATGTACACCCACACATATTTTATATATTCACACAGGCAAATGCATATAACATAAATAAAAATAAATCTTCTTTTTTAAAGAAACAAAATGCTATCTAGATGTGTGAACTGAGTCACAGATAATATATAGTACAGTGTCTCTTAGTACATACTATATAAAGAAACATAAACAGGCTGGGAAAATAACTGATTAAGTAGAGAGAAGAACTACCAACCAAATCTAGCACACAAGAAACAGTGACTACACCCCTGATTCAGAATTGTATGCAATCTCTAGATCTTATGACCAGTGTTTAAAAGCATCCTGCCTCAGAAAGTTAGGCTATGTGTTAGTAAACATCCCATCAATGTGGCAAATTATCTGAAATAATCAATTAAAAGGAAGACAGGTTTACTTTGGCTCTGTTTCAGAGGCCTCAGTCCACAGTTACTTGACCATGCTGCTCTAGGCCTTGAATGGCAAACACAGCATGCCAGAGTACATGGCAACGGAGCTATGCTCACCTCATGGCAGCCTGGGATCAAACACAGACTCAGGTAGGGATCAGGGTTTCACTGTCTCCATTATGGGCATGTTTACGATGATCTAACTTTTTTCCCACCAGCCTCAACCCATAGGCCTACAGGCTGGGCAATAAGCCTTTAATATGGAAACTCTTAAAGGACAGTTCCAATCAAACTATAGCAGACTGTATGAATATTTCACTTTCGATGCTTTCAAGTAACTATGGTCAGCAATCTGCAGCATCAAAGGAAACATCCAAGAAATAAACAATTCCTAGGTTTCAAATGGTACAGCACTGTAAGCAGTAGGAAAAAGTTCAGTACCATCATCTGAAATGTCAATCACACCTGTCTAGTGAGAAACAGCCTGCAATGAAGCACATGACCTGCTGGTTTTTTACAGAGAAAGACATCTTAATATAGTCAGGATAGCCTTTTCAACAGTGATAATGAAGTCATCACTAGCCATAGACAAAAAAAGTGGACTGTAATTCATGTACCAAATTACTCAAAATAAGTTTAAAGATGAACTTTATATATGCAAAAATAATAGGATTTTAAAGCCCCATTCACCACAGCAATGATAACATGTAATGGGAATAACTTAGTAAAAATGTGTAAAGCTCAATTGAGCCTGTATGATGAGTATTCAGAGAAGGGGAATGCCTGGGGGGTACTCACCAACCTAAGACAGAACACCTGTGCGGCCTGGACAGGTGTCTCCATGACGGGTAAGATGACCTGCTGACGTCCCATGCAACCTAAGTCAGAAGCTCGTTTTTTAGTAAAAGGGGGGGACCTGTAGGTCCCTGGCCCCCGTTTTGGGTAACTGTTGCATTGCTTGCTGACCTTGACCTTGATATCCTCCCTATGCTAATTCCCTGCGAGTTTCTACCCTCCTGAATGCTTAAGGGAAGCTCCTTGTCTGTGTATCCAGCATATTGGGCATTAACTGCTTAGATGAAAGACTGTAAAACATCAGGAGCGGGGGTGGGGATTTAGCTCAATGGTAGAGCACTTGCATAGCAAGCGCAAGGCCCGGGATTCGATCCTCAGCTCAAAAAATAAACAAACAAACAAAAAAACATCAGAAGCGAACTTCTGCCCTCCGGGGTTCCCCCACTGTGCTGTATTTAAGACCTCCTCCCTCCTTCAATAAATGGCATTCAACATTAAAAAAAAAAAAAAGAAGAGGGGGTCAAGAACATGATGGGGAAACCCACAGAGACAGCTGACCGGTACTAGTTGGAGCTCCCTGACTCTAGACTGACAGCTCGGGAACCCACATGGGACTGAACTAGGCCCCCTGAATGTGGGTGACAACTATGTGGCTCGATCTATTTGTGGGGTCCCTGGCAGCAGGACCAGGACTTATCCCAGGTGTATGAATTGGCTTTTTGGAGCCCATTCCCTGTGGTGGGATACCTTGGTCAGCCTTGATACAATGGAGAGGGGCTAGGCTCTCCTTCAACTTGGTATGCCAGGCTTTGTTGACTACCATGGGAGGCCTTACTCACTCTGAGGAGTGGATAGGGGCAGAGTGGGAGGGAGGTGAGGAGGCGGGAGAAAGGGAGGGAGGGGGAACTTGGGGTTGTATGTAAAATGGAAAAAAATTTAATAAATAAACATATTTAATAAAAAAATGTGTAAAGCTGTGAAATGTTATCAGCACATAATAGAAAACAAAGAACTAATGTTCTGAATGAGAAACAAATACACTTGGCAATTTAACTCATTCAGACAAGATCCTCTTGGAGTCAGGGAAGAGGACATAAATTGCACAAAGGGATGCTTGGCAGAATTATTGCAAAGGTTGTCTAGAAAAAAGGCCACCTAGAAAGATATCAGTCCTAAGACCAGAAGATCTGAACAGTATAAATGAGGAAAGCTATATTGTAACTCCGGATTTTATATCCTGACAGAAAACTGAGCTTCTTCACAGAGAGATTGTAAAAACTGTGACACATTACACATTGTATTTGTCAACTCAGGAGGTTTATGCTAATCACTGTCTCAAAAATATATTATTTTTTTCCAATAAAAGCCAAGAGTAGTGCTGCATGCTTGTAATCCCAGCCCAGGGAAGGCTGGGATGTGAAGGTCATAATTTCTAGGCCAGTCTATCCCATAGAATAAGACCCCCAAAACCCAAAATATGCAAAATTACATACATATATACATATACATATACATACACACACACACACACACACACACACACACACACATATATATACTGTAAATGGAAGTGCCAATTTAATTATAGGAGCAAAGCCTTTTTCTTTGCTAATATCAGATCTCTATAAATTCACAACCTAATCAAAATTCCTTGAACCAGGGGTTTACAAAAAAAAAAAAAAAAAAAAGCTTAAAATACATTTCAACAGCTGGGCATTGTGTACATGCCTTTACTCCTAGTATTTGAGAGGCAGGTGGAGCTCTGTGAATTAGAAATCAACCTGGCTTGGCCGGGCAGTGGTGGTGCATGCCTTTAATGCCAGCACTCAGAAGGCAGAGCAGGCGGATATCAACCTGGCTTACATAGTGAGTGCCAAGTGAGCCAGGGCTACACAATGAGACTCTGTCTTGAAAGAAAGAAAGAAAGAGAGAAAGAGAGAAGGGGAGGGGGGAGGAAGTAAAGGGAGGGAAAAAGAGGGAAAGGAAAAGAGAGAGGGGGGAAGGAGAAAGAAAGAAGGGAGGGAGGGAGGGAGGGAGGGAGGGAGGAAGGAAGGAAGGAAGGAAAACCACAAAAATTTACATTTTAACAGAGCAGTTAGAAAAAATCTGCTAGTCACTCAGTATCTGTTATTAGCTCTGTCTAGAAGTCACCAAGACATACTGACAGAAAGATATCAGCCCTAAGACCCAGAAATTTCGAAATAGGGAAGTATAAATAGGGAAGGTATACTAAAACTCTAGATTTTGCATTTTGACAGAAAGCCAGGCTTCTTCACAGAGACAGTGTGAAGTGGCATATTGACACACTATATTCATTGACTCTGGAGCTTTACATTATCAACTTTCTCAAAAACATGTCATTTCTTTCCAAGAAAATCCTCTTCTTGCTACTTTGGACTCTAGCACAGTAGCTATAACTACAATCATCTTCCATGTCACAGATGGAAGTCCTCCAACACCAGTCCTCCAAGTCACTGTGATTATTAGGAAATGCTACTCTTTGTCCCTCACTTCTGGTACTCACTATTTAGCTCTATAAATTTCCCCACACAAGTGAAATCAGGAGGCATCTGTCTTGAGACTGCCTCAATTTTCCAGGCTTAAACCATAGTTTTACTTCAGCCTCTCACATAGCTAGAACTACAGGTGTACACCACCACTACTGGCTTAAATATTTTTAAAAAGTAAACACTTTCTTCATTACATACTGCTTAGCCACAAGAAGGAAAGGAGGATAATACAATAAAGTAACTTTTACATAATTTTGGTAAAACTTAAGAACATATTATAAGACCCAAAGGATGCCTAGAAGCACAGACAATACCCAAACTTGTACATACTATGTTCTTTCCTACACATGCTAAGAGGAAGCACAGTAAGAGATGAGCAATATCTAGCAATAAACACAACTATAGTATATTATAGTAAGACTGTAGCATCATTCTCTTGAACACTGGGGCCACTGTTGAGTAGAACAGGGCAGACACTGCAAAACTGAAACCAATCTGAAATCGAGACTACTGACTGGACAGCATACAGCACGGACACCTTGGATGTGACAGCTATTCTTGGTTGTCAACTTGATTATATCCAGAATGAACTACAATCCAGAAATGGAGGGCACACTTATGAGATTTTTGGGGGGGAGGGGGAGCTTGGTTTTAAGTAGGTGAATCCACTTCTAGTCTAGACCTGTGAGGGAGGAAGACACAAGCCTTTGATCCAGATCTTGAAGTGGGAAGACACAGGTCTTTTAATCTGGACCCTGAGGTACAAAGACACACATTTAATTTGGGTCACACCTTCTGCTGGAAGCCTATATAAGAACATAGAAGAAGGAAGCTTTTGCTCTTTGCCTGGTTGTTCTCGCCTTGCTAGCAAGTCCATTCCTTCACTGGCATTAGAGCCTACTTCTAGATCCAGCATCTACTGAAGACCAACTGGGACATCCAAACTGAGCAACTTCTGGATTCTTAAACTTTCTATTCATAGCCAGCTATTGTTGAACTGGATCACACCCTGTAAGTTATTCCAATTATATATATATACATATATGTGTATATATATATATGTGTGTGTGTGTGTGTGTGTGTGTGTGTGTATGTATATGTATACACACTCATATAGATATAATAGTAATATATCTATGAGTGTGTGTGTGTATATATATATATATATATATATATATATGTATATATACATATATATACTTATGAGGGAGAGAGATATATTCATTCTATAAGTTCTGTTTCTCTAGAGGACCCTGACAAATAAAGATTTTGGTACCAGAAGTGGTTCTAGAGCAACCGAAGCATAAGAATAATCTTCTAAGTGTCTGGAATAAGTTTTCCAATTTACCAGAACCTACCGATACCAAACTTTCTCCAGTTACTGAAGCCTCTCCTGCGAGCTCAGGGAACACTAAAAACCCATGATTAGAACTGTTTTACAAACTTAAGGATATAAATGCTTTTGATTACCCTGTAGTTTGATTCACCAACTGTAGGTGGTAATGGATTTGGTGAGTCTGTAATAAAACTTTTGACAGTTTGGGAAAAATAGGGAAATGATGATGATAGTTGGTTGCTCTTAGCATCTCTGGATAGATTGACAAAGGATAGGAATGGGCTCAATGATAAAATTAGCCAACTTCTAGCATCTTGAACTCAGTGATAAAACTGACCAGCTCCAGATGCACATAAACAGTCTAAAGGTTTCTAAGGGTGCCCTGGAAGAGATCTCTCCAGAAGCCACAGTTGTGGAAAATCAAACTGAAGCCCTCATTATAAAGTTGGCTGAATTACAGAGAAAATCCAAGTCTATGCCTCAGGGTGCTGGTGGTTAAAGTAAAGGGCATTAATTGGTAAAGAATGGGATCCTATAATCTGAGATGTGGATCTGTGGGAGGATCCTATAGAAGCTGAGAACTTTGAACACTCAGATTCTCTTGGCCACCTTCAGCAGAAAATGCACTCACACCTCCACCCCCTGAAATATTCTTTTTCACCTTTGATGGAGGAAATTAACCCTGCATTGTCTACTAAACCAGCAGTGACCTCTGAAGGAAATGCCAGGCAAGACAATATTGATGTTCCTCAGGACCCAACAATAGTTTCCTCTAGACATCTAATCAGACTTAAAGAAAAGCTGGCTCCTAAAGGGGAGGTAGAAAGTGAAGTCCATGACAATGTGTGCTACACTACTAAAGAGCTTAAAGAGTTTGCTAATTCATTCAAGCAGAAGTCTGGGGAATATGTGTATGAATGGATTTTAAGACTGCGGGATAATGGTGGAAGGAACATAAAACTGGATCAGGCTGAGTTTATTGATATGGGCCCTCTGAGTAGAGATTCTAGTTTTAATATGAAAGCTCAAACAGTCTTTAAAAAAAAGGTCAAAAGTTTATTTGAATGGTTGGCTGAAGTATTTGTCAAACCAATAGTCATGTTTAAATAGAGCTCAGTGGGAAAACATTAGGTTTCATATCACTACTCTTATTGGTGCACAATTTATAATTTTCTTATAAATACATTTATTAACTGTTTACTTGTAGAATTTGCCATTTAATATTTTCCGATCTTTTAATGGAAACTGCAGAAAGCAAAGCTGAAAATAAAGGACTACAGTATTTTACATTAAATATTGATCTTAAATGGAAGGCTTTCACTGGATTGCACATAAAGTGAACATAGAGGTTGATTTCTTTGCCAATATACAAAGATTAATGATCAGATTTTTCTCCTACTAGATGTCATCTGTTCAAAGGTCTGTAAGAGGCTTCCCATAAACATACACTATCACTTAAATGAATGACTGCAGGTTAGAAGGCTCATGTTACCAACTTAGTTCTCATACATTCAAACTTGTAGCTCTCACATTACTGGTGAATAATAGAAACAATCAGTATATCTTCTAGAACTAGTGTACATAGACTGCATGCATCTCATGTCTAGGAGTCTGTAACTCCCTATCATCTCCCATAAGAATGCTAACATAAGAAAGATGCACTGGAATGCTTGGATTTGAAGTTTCCCGCATAGGCACATGCTTCAAGTTCTTGTTCTTTAGCTTGTGGCACTGCTGAAAGCTGTGGAGCTCTGGAGAAATGGGCTTGATTCGAAGGAGTGGGACCCAGAGGGTAAGCCTTTAAAAGTTAATCTTTCTTCTGTTTAAGACCCATCATCTCCACCCATTCACTACTCTATGGCTGTATGAACAAGCTGCTGATGAATGTTCCCACAACCACAGACTAAGAAGCTCTGCTCAGCCTTCTCCAATATGGGAAAAGAAAGCCTCTGAAACCATGAACTAAAATGAATTTTTCCTCACTCAAACTGTTATGTTTTGTTTATAGCAATGAGAAAAGTTACTAATAAAGAAAACTGATGCTAACGTAGGGTTGTCACTGTGATTAACCCTAGCCATGTGATTTATATGCCTCTGGAACACAGGCTGGCTAGACAAGCCCCAGAGTGCTGTTACAGAGTTTAGTAGGTGATTCTGCTGAATCTGGAAGTTCAGAATGCCAATAGTTACAGGGACAGCAAAAACTATATTTAGGGGATTTCAAATGGGGACAAATCTGTCGGGAATGGGACTAGAGGCCATTCATGTCACAGTCCAGCAAAGAATGTGGCTCTGTTTGGCTCATGTTCTGGAATTGTGAGTAAGACTTAATTTTAAAATAATGAACTAATATAGCTGATGGAGGAAATTTCAATACAGCCTAGTATCAGTCTGAAGCATGGTTAATGTTGGCTGCTGTTCGCTAGATTTATGTGAAGAGCTGCAGAAAGCAAAAAGTAGAGCAGAAGCAATTTGCTGTTTGTAGCATGAATCTTAAATGGTCTTATTAATAAAAACAAACTCAGAGACTGGTATTGGGGTGAATGCTGGAAGATCAGAGAAGCAGAACAAGCCACAGCTACCTCACCTCGCCAGTTCCTCAGCTGATCCTGTTTCCTCAGACTGGAAGCCCCTGAGTCCTCATCTGACTGGATCTCAGCTGAACTGCTTCTCAAAAGCCTAAAAGCTTAACCAGATCTAGTTCCTGGTCCTTGTGCCTTAAATACCTTTCTGCTTTCTGCCATCACTTGCTGGGATTAAGGGCTCACTTTCTGGGATTAAAGGTGTGAGTCACCATGTCTGGCTGTTTCCAGTGTGGCTTTAAACTCACAGACATCCGAATGGATCTCTGCCTCCCAAGTGATAGGATTAAAGGCGTGTGTGCCACCATTTTCTGGCCTCTATATCTAGTAGCTGTTCTGTTCTCTGACCCTAGATAAGTTTATTAGGGTGCACAATATTTTGGGGAATACAACATCATCACATTTCCCCTTTTTTGTCTAAAATTTTTAAAAAAACTTATAATACAAGAAAAACTATATCCAATAAGTATATACAATATATACAGTCAAGAATTACATTAACGATGTCTAGTCCATTAACATTTGACAGATTCAGACAAAAATTGCATTAATACATAACAATGTCCAGTCCAGTAACATTTGATAAACTCAGACAAAAAATTTTCATTACTTATCCTATGTAAAACAAGTAGTTCCTTTTTAAAAGTAGATTCAATAATCTCCCTTTTTATCTTATCATATCCAGTCTCTCTTTTTTCTTTTCATAATAGAGTCAATAATCTACCTTTTGTCATTTTTATATCTTCCCCCTTTTCGTTTTCAGAATAGATTCAATCTACCCATTTATCCTATTATCTCTTCATCTTTTTTCTCGGAGTAGATTCAATGATCTACCTCAAATCTATATTCTCTTCTTTCTTTTATTTTTTTTAACAAAAACTCTGAATCTAATCTCCTTGTTCAGCTTTTTTCCTGACCATTAACAATTAACAACTTATAGCCAACCATCACAAACAATGGCAATTATCC
This sequence comes from Onychomys torridus, assembly GCF_903995425.1. Classification (NCBI taxonomy): domain Eukaryota; kingdom Metazoa; phylum Chordata; class Mammalia; order Rodentia; family Cricetidae; genus Onychomys; species Onychomys torridus. The sequence continues at coordinate 2,552,642 of NC_050453.1, read as the reverse complement.
ATAAACCATTGAATGACCAAAAAACACCCACCCCACCTCTTGGGAATGTGGGCATCATTTTTTAAAAATTACTTCCTGCTTTCTGGGGGTGAAGACATCTTTAGGGAATCCTGAAAAGTTTTGGGTTAGTTGTCAAGTCCTGTATCATTTGTCCAGTCTTTGCATAATGAGAAAGTGTAGGGCTTGTCACAAGTCCTTGTTCAAGTAGTCTGTCAGGCTGGATCATCTCAGCTAGCCATCTCAAAATTGTCCTGAGCAGTTTGTAGTCCCAAACCGATCTTTCTGTGGTGTTAACCAGCTTAATGGCTTTACCATAGTCCATGTGGAATCATCTTTATGGGGTCCCATCATCCTTTTGAAGATTTCAAAGTTACTGTTAGGCGTGGTCATGGTTCCTCGCAGAATTTTTTTTTTTTGTGTGCCTCCTCTGTGGTTTGGAGCAATCAGTCTGATAAATGTCTGTCTCTTGGACCATGAACATTCTTCCCTAGAAGAGAAAATCTCAGCAATTTCTCCCCACTATTTGTCTTGCCAAACTTTTCCAAACTGACCTTTGCCAATGCTTTCTTGTAACATGATGGTCCTGGCAATTCTTCTCTGAACAAGCAGCAGTAAGCCCTTTGTCCCAGGCAGCAGCATCACCGCAGTCACCAACACAATGAGAAGGATCCAGCAATTCAAAGCAGCAGCCGATGCCTCAATGGTCCCACTGCCACCGTTTGTGGCTCAGCCACTGCCACACCTTCTTTTTAGCAAGCCTCCCAGGCTGGCCTCAAACTCGGGATCTTCCTGCCTCTCCCTCCTTCAGCAAATCCTACCAGTGTGCGTCACCACAACTGGCAATGCGTAGCTCGGGTCTGAGCTCGGGTCTGAGCTGGGGCCCCGCAAGGCCACAGGCAAGTAGCTTTATCTCAAATTCGTACCACAAATGAACGTTGGGCACCAGATGTAGCACGAATCTTAACTGGTCTTATTAATAAAAAACTCAGGGCCTGGTATTTGGGTGAACGCTGGAAGATCAGAGAAGCAGAACAAGCCGCAGCTACATCACCTGTCAATTCCTCAGTTGATCCTGTTTCCTCAGACTGGATGCCTCTCAGCTGAACTGTGCTGCTCAAAAGTCTAAAAGCTTAACCAGATTCTAGTTCCTGGTCCTCACACCTTATATATCTTTCTGCTTTCTGCCATCACTTCCTGGGATTAAAGGCTCACTTTCTGGGATTAAAGGTGAAGTCACCATGTCTGGCTGTTTCCAGTGTGGCTTTAAACTCACAAACATCCAAATGGATCTCTGCCTCCCAAGTGATAGGATTAAAGGTGTGTGTGCCACCATTTTCTGGCCTCTATATTTAGTGGCTGTCCTGTTGTCTGACCCCAGATAAGTTTATTAGGGTACACAATATTTTGGGGAACACAACATCACCACAGTTGTTAGAGGTTTTTACTCTCTTATGGGGGGGCCCACCACCCAGCTCCTAAATAAATCACACACAGAGGCTTGTTCTTAATTATAAATGCCTAGCCTCAGCTTGGTTTAGTTTCTTGCCAGCTTTCCTTAACTTATCCCGTCTAGTTTTTTCCTCTGGGGCTTTTTCCATTCTCTTACTTACATAAATCTCACTCTGACTACATGGCTTACTGTATAGCTAGGTGCCTGGCCCCTAGAGTCCTCCTCCTTTGGCTGCTCCTTTTTCAATCCCTCTACCCAGATTTCTCCTATTTATTCTCTCTGCCTGCCAGCCCTGCCTATCCTTTCTCCTGACTTGCTATTGACTGTTCAATTCTTTATTAGAATATCAGGTGTTTTACAAGGCACCCAGTAACACAGCTTCAAAGAGTTAAAAAAAATGCAACATAAACAAAAGTAACACACCTTAAAATAATATTCTACAACAGCAATTTGAAAAAATATGCACTCTGGTAAACAAAAGAGCTAGAAAGCATTTAAAGTTGTGGACAAAGAGGTGGTGGTTACTAAGGAGATTATCATCATTAGAGAAACCAAACACTTTGTTCTAGAACAAAAGAAAGATGACCCAAGGGAAAGCCCCCAGCTACTCCCTAAAGACTCCAAAGGCATAAAAATTGAGTGATCTGAAAAAAAAAACTTTTATTCCGAAGAAGAGTTGCCTGAGAAAGCTAAGGGGTTCCCTTCATAAAAAGAGCCATCCAAAGAAACTAGGGTTAAGCTGCAAAAGCTCTCAGAGATTGCTGTAGCAATGGTCAAAGAGGTTCCTGTTACATTTCAAGTTACCAACAGAACGTAGCATAGTCCACTTTTGCAGTTAGGCAGATGTAAGAATGAAAGGGTCAACTGAGGCATGCACCAAGGATCCAGGGAAATGTCTGAGTCCAGTCAGTGTGGTACATGAGTAGACCTAAAAAGTGTAGTTGACAGGGCAATGAATGAAGCTGTGAAGGTGAAACCTAAGTTGTAATAGAGCCAAGATATTTATAATGCTAAAAGTATGGCACATTTGCTGAGAAAAGCTGCAGGCACTAAGTACAGGTGGCCCAAGAAAGGGGCCAGGTGTGCCACAAATGGAAGTGCCATAGAGGCCAGGGCTTCCTAGTATGTTGGAGGTCAGAGCACTCCATTTTATACAATATATGCCAGACATGGTGCTAAAGGAGTTAATGTTTACCATGCTGGGTTTTAGTCTTGCATTAGTCCAGTCTTTCCTTGCTATCCCACTGTTCTCCTCTCTTAAAATGGGATTGTTTATTTTGGGCCACTGAATGTTGGAAGGTGCAACTTTTTCTGATTTTATAGGGACTCACAATGAAGAAAGAAACATACATACTAACCTACCAGCTACTTTATTTTATTTGGTTGTCACAGAAGTCTGTGAAATTGGTATAGATGGCATTAATAGTACTATGGTTTGGATGCTAACGATCTACAAAAGTCCTATGAGTTAAAGATTTGATACTTAGAAGAGCCCTCTGGAAAGTGTCAAAGACTTTGAATTTGAGGTCCTTACATCACTGGGGAGGAGCTTGCCTTACATAGGACTATGGGGCCTGTCTGTCTGTTCTTTCTTTCTGCTCTTATTAGATGGGTGACCACACACTGCAAAGTACTCTCTAGCCAAAGGCCAATGGGTCAGTCTGACCCTGGACTTTGAACCTCCTGAACTAGCTAAAGCTTTTGCCTTTGAAAATTAGTTGAGCCAGGTGGTAGTGGTGCACACCTTTAATCCCAGCACTCAGGAGGCAGAGCCAGACAGATCTCTGTGAGTTTGAGGCCAGCCAGGTCTACAAATCGAGATCCAGGACAGGCACCAAAACTACATGATTCCAGTACTGGCTTGTTCAGTTGCCTAGCTTGGATGAAGCACATTGGACACTTAATCCATATACCCTGAATTCTAGTTTCCATAATTTGCTTCCTAGTAAATAATAGAAAGAAAGAAAAGCTGTTTCTTACTCTTTTCTCTGGATAACTGAGACAATAGCAAAAGTCAAGTTCAATCACTAAGCACAAAATTATAATAGAGCTGCACAGGGCTAGCAAGGTAGCTCAGCAGATAAAAAGCACATGTACAGCAAGCCTGACAACCCGAGGTTAATCTCCAGAACCTACAGTGGCAAGAGAAAACCAATCATCTGTTGTCTTCTGACCTCCACACATATGCTATGGCACACACACACTCTTTCATACTTACTTTCTCACACACAAAAATAATAAAAAATGCTTTGAAAAAATAATATCAATGTATAATTTTAAAACTGGCTATGAAAATTTATATATTTTCAGATACTTACCTAATTCCCCCCAAAAAAGAGACAGCTAAGAATAGCACCAAAAGAAGAAAGGACACAGGATCCACCTGAGGGGCAGAAGAAAGACAGAATCTGTCTACTTAGCTGAGAAGAGAATCTGAGGATAGAGATGGTAAAAGATGAAAACTTCATTTTCAACAAAATAGAGATGGTAAAACATGAAAACTGGATTCCTATTTGTGGTGGTTTGAAAGAAAATGGCCCCCAAAGGGAGTGACACGATTAGGAGGTGTGGCTTTGTTGGAGTGGGTATGGCCTTGTTGGAGGAAGTGTGTCACTGTGGGGACAGGCTTTGAGGTTTCATATGCTAAGGATACTACCCAGTAAGTGAGTTGACTTCCTCTTGCATGCAAGCCAAGATGTAGCCAGCAACACATCTGCCTGCATGCTGCCATGCTCCCTGCCATGATGAGAATGGTCTGAAACTTTAAATAAGCCACTCCAATTAAATGTTTTCTTTATAAAGGTTGCCGTGGTCATGATGTCTCTTCACAGCAATAGAAAACCCTAACTAAAACACTATTTATAAGGCAATAGCCATCAGCTGTTGTGGTATTGTGTTCCCCCAAATATTGTGCACCCTAATAAACTTATCTGGGATCAGAGAACATAACAGCAACTAGATACAGAGGCTAGAAAATGGTGACACTCACACCTTTAATCCTAGCATTCCAGAGGCAGAAATCCATCTGGATCTCGTGAGTTTAAAGCCACACTGGAAACAGCCAGGCATGGTGACTCACACCTTTAATCCCAGGAAGTGATAGCAGGAGGCAGAAAGGTATTTAAGGCGTGAAGACCAGGACAAGCTTTTAGACTTTTGAGCAGCACAGTTCAGCTGAGAGGCATCCAGTCTGAGGAAACAGGATCAGCTAAGGAATTGACGAGGGGAGGTAGCGATGGCTTGTTCTGCTTCTCTGATCGTCCAGCATTCACTCTACTACCTGGCTCCAGGTTTGCTTTTATTAATAAGACTCTTTAAGATTCATGCAACCATCAGCTTATTGTAAAAAAAGGCCAATGCACAGAAATGTCTTTTGTGGATATAAACCTGGACAAGCAACACTTGGTTGAGCCTCTTCTGGAGCTCTCTAATAAGGACAACCATTCCAGCTACTGTCTCCAAACTCTCTTCTCCTCTATGCCTACTCCTCTCTTATAGCTGCTTATCCCAATACAGTTGTGTATAAGCATAAAATGTAAAAGATCTGGACGGATGTAATATCTAATCCAACAAACAACTTAAAAACCTTCCACTCCCATGTTCAATTCTTTATCAATGGTTGCTCTCGGGTAGACAACATACTCATAATAAAGTGTTAACTGATGAGATTTTTAGTTATTTATGTGCACATTTAAAAGAAACTGTAAATATTACTTATACTTAAGAGTAAGACAAGAATGGTGGCTCATGTTTCTATTCCCAACATTTCAGAGACTAAGGCAGGACTGCCATAAGTTTGAGGCCAGCCTGGTTTACATAGTGAGTTCTAGGCCAGTCGGTGCTATATAGAGAAATACTGTTTCAACAAAATTGAAAAAATTTGTTGAGAAAGACCACCTAGAGAAGTTAAGAATCACATGCAAAGAATCACCACAAATGGTACTGTGAAGTAATAAAGTACAGAGCACTTGACTAGTACACAAAGCTTGTTCTATCCCTATAACACAACAACAGTGATAAAAACCCAGGTGATCGAAAGGGTCTTCACCAACTCCACATCTGACAGAGGGCTGATATCCAGAATATATAAAGAACTCAAGAAATTAGACATCAAAATTCCCAACAGTCCAATTAAGAAGTGGGGTATAGAACTAAGCAGAAAATTCTCAATAGAGGAAGCTCAAATGGATGAAAGACATTTAAGGAATTGCTCAACATCCCTGATTATCCTGGAAATGCAAATCAAAATGACTCTGAGATACCACCTTTCACCTGTCAGAATGTCTAAGATCAAAAATACTGAACACAGATTATGCTGGAGAGGATGTGGAGCAAGGGGAACTCTCTTCCACTGCTGGTGGGAATGCAAGTTTGTACAGCCACTTTGGAAATCAATATGGCGCTTCCTTAGAAAACTGTGAATCCATCTCCCCCAAGACCCAGCTGTAGCACTCTTGGGCATATACCCAAGGAATACTCAATCATACCTCAAGGGCATTTGCTCAGCTATGTTCATATCAGCACTGTTTATAATAGCCAGAACCTGGAAACAACCTAGTTGCCCTTCAACTTAAGAATGGATTAAGAAAATGGGGTACATATACACAATGGAGTACTACTCAGCAGAGAAAAACAATGACATCATGAGGTTTGCAGGCAAATGGACGGATCTAGAAAAAATCATCATGAGTGAGGTAACCCAGACTCAGAAGGACAAACATGGTATGTACTCATTCATAGGAGGATACTAGATGTAAAATAAAGATGACTAGACTGCTACTCACAACTCTAGGGAGGCTACATAGAAAACAAGACCCTAAGAAAGACACAAGGATCGCCCAATGACAGAGAAATGGATGAGATCTACATGAACAACCTGGATGTGAGTGGGGGTAATGAAGAGCAAGGTTCAAGGGAAAGTGAGCTAAGGGGAGCAGGAGATCCCAGCTGGATCAAGAACAGAAAGGGAGAATAAGGAATAACAGACCATGATAAATGAAGACCACATGATAACAGGAAGAAGCAAAGTGCTAGAGAGGTCCCCAGAAATCCACAATGATACCTCCACTGTAGACTACTGGCAATGGTCGAAGGAAAGCCTGATCTGACCTAGTCTGGTGATAGGATGGTCAAACACCCTAACTGTTGTGCTAGAACTCTCATCCAATAACTGATGGAAGTGGATGCAGAGATCCTTGGCCAGGCCCCAAGTGGAGCTCCAGCAGTCCAATTGTTGAGAAAGAGGGATTGTAAGAGTGTGAATTGTTGAGACCAAGATTGGAAAAAGCACAGGGACAAATAGCCAAACTATTGGAAACACATGAATTATGAACCAAAAGCTGTGGAGCACCCAACTGGATCAGGCCCTCTGGATAAGTGAGACAATTGAATAGTTTGAATTGTTTGGGAGGCACCCAGGCAGTGGGACCCGGACCTGCCCTTAGTGCATGAGCTGGCTGTTTGGAACCTAGGGCTTATGCAGGGATACTTTGCTCGGTCTGGAAGGAGGGGACTAGACCTGCCTGTACTGAATCTACCAGGTTGAGCTGAATCCCCAGGGGAGTCTTTGCCCTGGCTGAGATGGGAATGGGGAGGGGGGCCTGGGGGGAACGCGGGGGCAGGACAGGAGAGGACAGGGGAACCCATAGCTGATATGTAAAATTAAAACACAAATATCCGTATGAAAAAATATATATTAAAAAAACCCAGGTGATCAATCTAAGTTCCATAACATCTTGGTCCAAATAGAAGTGTATCATCATTTCCAAGCATGCCCAAAAGATAATATTCAGTGACTTAAATAAATGACTTCTCTCTAATGAAGAAAAACTATAACAGATAATCTATAGATTTTAATTAAGACAGTGTAGTGGTTTGAATGAGAAATGTCCCCCACAATCTCAGACGTTTGAACACTTGATCCTCAACTGGTGGCACTGTTTAAGAGGTTTAGGAGGTTCAGCATTGCTAGAGGTTGTATGTCACTGGAGGAGAGCTTTGAAAGTTCAAGGCCTTGTCCTACACTCAGTCTGCTCTCTTCTTTATATTGGTAGCAAAGCATGTAAGCTCTCAGCTTCCTGTTCCTGCCTTCATGCCTGCTACTTGCTACTACGTCTCCACTCCACCAGCCTGGACTCTTATCCCTCTGGAACCGTAAGACAAAATAAACTCTCTCTCTCTCTCTCTCTCTCTCTCTCTCTCTCTCTCTCTCTCTCTTCTTTAAGTTGCCTCTCATCATGGTATTTTTATCACAGCAACAGAAAAGTGCTAAGTCTTTGGGCTTTCTTTCTTTTGTATTTGACAGGGTATCACAGTGTAGCTTAGGCTGCCCTCAAATTTGTAAAACTCTTCCTGCTCTAGCCCTCCAAGTGGAGAAATTACAGGCATGAACCATGACACCAGCAAGTAGAATCAATTTTTTTAAATATCTATAAGTGCTGGCTTTTTCCATTGAGTCACGCCCTGAGCTCCATTTTTTTTTTTTTTAATTCATTTCTTTTTGTGGTAATAGCAATCAAAGCCATGACCTCACTCATGCTAGACAAATGCTCTAACACTGAGCTAAACTCTCACTCCCCATTTTTTTGTGGGGGTGGGGTGGGGAGAAATATGTTTTGAGATAGGGTTTCTTTGTATAGCCCTAGCTGTCGTGGAACTTGCTCTGTAGAACAGGCTGGTCTGAAACTTAAGAGCTCTACCTGCCTCAGCCTCCCAAGTGCTAGGACTAAAGGTGTGTATTACCATACCTAGCTCAATTCCCATTTTTATTTTTAGAGTATTTTTTCAAAGTTCTCCACTGATATCTTCTGTCTTAGTCACTGTTCTATTGATGTGAAGAGACACCATGACCACAGCAACTCTTAGAAAAGAAAGCATTTAGTTGGAGGTTTGCTTATAGTTTCAGAGGTTTAGCACATTATCATCATGGTGGGGAGCATGAGGACATGAAGGCAGATGCTGGAGCAGTAGCTGAGAGCTACACACTGATCCACCGGCAGCAGGCAAAGAGAGACTAGGCCTGACATAGGCTTTTGGAACCTCAAAGCTCACCCCCAGTGACATACTTCCTCCACCAAGGTCACACCTCCTAATCCTTCTCAAATAATGTCATTCCCTGATGGCTAGTCATTTAAATATATGGGTCCATGGAGACCATTCTTACTCAAACCACCATATCTTCTATTCTCTAACTATTACAAAGATCTTTTGTCTTCTAGAGTTTCTAAAGGATTCTCATTCACACTGAAACACATGCTGCTACTATGCATATACACCAGGTAAATGATGAACTACATAAAGATGGATTTGGTACACAGAAGAAACTAACAGGGCAGGAATCCTATGACAAAAACACTAGAGTAAGACTCAAAAGTATTAACACTTATTAACCTATAGTAACTTACCTGAAGTCTATTATTTTAATTTGGGGTTCACAAAATATCTAAACATCAAAGAAACAGAATTCAAGGTGATGGGATACTCTTGAATAAAGAGAGGAACCTACAAGACAAAAATGATACTACATAAAAAGCATTTTTCAAAATGCATGTGTGTATGTTAGAATGTGCACATGTGTGCAGAACTCATAACACATGAAATGATACATACAAGTGGGGGATAACTATGAACACAACTAATATAAGGAATTTTTCAGCTGTATGTCAGGCTGTACTACCTATCAAAAGTACTAGCACAAGGGAAAAGCCTACCAATGTTTAAAATCTGTCTTAAGGACACCCTGCTATAAATCAGATAATTCACACAGAAAAGAAACTCTATGAGTGTGTAATAACTATTAGAAAGCCTTTAACAGAAGTCAAACCTCAGCAAGTGTCAAGGAACTCACAGGAGAGATGCTTGTAATGAATGTAAGAACATCTTTGGTATGAGATCACACCTCAGAAAATATCAATGATCTCATCTGGGAGAAAAAGACCTGTTTTGTATTCCAAAATCCACTCTTTTCTCTGGAGGAAAACACTTCCTCTCCCCTTATGATATGTGGTATAAAATAACTCAATCCTACACCCACCTGGATGAAAAGGCTTTGCTATAAGCAAAAGAAGAAACTAAGGGAAAAAAAAACAATACCAAGGGTCCTCAGGTAGATCTAAAACTGTTGTCAAAAAAAACCAATCCAAACAAAGAAAAAAAATCAGTCCATACATACACACACACACACACACACACACACACACACACACACACACACACACTTAAAATAGTTGATCAAGCCACAAAGCACAGGGAAAGAATTTGAAATTAAAAGATAGCTTAAGTACTGATTCTCAACCTGTGGGTCACAACCCACTATCTCCAAAGACATTTACATTATGATTCATAACTAGCAAAAAATAATTTTATGTTTGGGGGTCACCACAACATGAGGAACTATATTAAAGAGTTGCAGCATTAGGAAGGTTGAGAATCACTGGATTGTCAAGAATATTGACAGTTTTTGTAAATCATAGCTTGTGAAGAGGAAAACAAGATTGTTCATAGTTTAGGTAGCAAAAAGAGAAAGAAACAAAATGGGGTAGAATCCTGCAGTATGAATAAAAAAAGTCAGAATATTTCCAACCCCTCCCCCACAAAACCAAAACATATCAAAATCCCTATTATGTATTTTTACAAGCCCTTAAATTTATGCTGAAGTCATGTCTTTAAATTATTTGACTACTAGTACGGAGAACTTGTCCATTGAGTTATCATTAACAGATACACAGCACATAAGACAATAACCAATAGGACTTTCATGTTAAGGTGGACTGATGTAAATAGTAGAATACAACCTGGTGTACTTCCCAGGCTTACTGGCTTCCTAACATTCTCAGCCTGCTATGAAGGAGCCTGTAGCCATGCAACTGAATTACTGAGGACAAAAGAATATTAAGGAATGTACACTGCCTCCAGGGTCCATAAAAGCCTCTGAGAAACAACTCTTTCCCTTTCTTTCCTTCACATTCCCTGCTTGATGAGGAACACAGTAGCCTTCAAAGCCACATGCTGGAGATGCCAGAGCCACAGATGCCAAGAACCTAGACCTGCACTACCATGAAAGCAGTATCCTATAGTCACTACAAACAGCTGGCTTGACTTTCTCAGAATAATCCTCTCTCCTGCTTGAGTCTCTGGGGTTTGCTAAGTATACCAGCTAACTATACATTAAATAATATAATAAGCTGACTAGTTCCTAGTGTTCTTGTTTAAATGAGAAATGTCTCTTCCAAGACTCACAGAGTTGAACACTTGGTCCCCACTTGGTAGCTCTGTTTAGAGATGTTATAGAACTTTTAGGGGACATGGAGCCTTGCTGGAGGAAGTGAGTCACTGGGAACAGGACCTGAAAATTTAAAACTCCACCCTGTTAGAATTCCTAGCCACGCTCCAGCTACATGACCACAAGCGTTTGCTGGCAAGATGCTTAGTTATCCAAGGGCCTTATGACCTACTTAATCCATGTGCTGCGTGATCATGTAATTTGTGCGCAGCATGATCATGTAATCTATGTGCATGTGAGGTGTAGCTATGTAAGCCCATATGCACATGTATGGGGGGAACCTATAAAAGTGAGTTTCACCATTCCTCCTCCCTCTTCCTACACAGTCATTCCATAGGCCTATCTATGCACATTCCTTCTGTTCCCTTCCCTTAATAAACTTTTACAGTGGGTTTTGTTATACCTCGCTTTTCATTAAGCACAGTAAACAGCGCTGCTTAATGAATAACATTGCGCCACTTAATAAATAACACACCATACTTCCGTTTCCCTTTCTCTGCTTCTTGTATACAGCTGAGATGTGCTCTCTTAAGTTCCTGTTCCTGTGGTCATGCCTTTCCCACCATTATGGACATCTTGCCCTCTGAAACCATAAGCCAAAATAAACTCTTCCTTAGGTGCCTATGGTCATAGTAGTATTTTATCACAGCAACCAAAACACCCAGGGAAGCGAAACAGCCTAAGGACACATATTACTGAAGAGGAGTAGGGTGGCAAGAGAAGAAAAAAAATCTGAATGACAAAAAGTAACATGGATTCTAAGCTCTGGTGAAAACGGATTTGAGCTAGAACCTGGATGTGGATAGAAAAGAAAAAGTACCTTAAGAGAAGTGAAGTTATACAAAAATATAATTGAAGTGTAAACAGCTTTGTTACAAAAACTATTAATCACAAAAATGTAATCTCTGAAACTCAACCAAAACTTAGATGCAAGTATACTAGGACAAAGAAATTTGTGGAGGATAAAACAATGCTTTATTATTTTATTGTTACTAAATTGTTATTATAACCTTGTTAATAATTTTCTGATTTGTACTTTTTTAGGCATAGGCATTAGCTAATTTATGCATTCATATATATTAACTAGTTTACACTCACAAACCAGATGAGAAAGACAACATTGTCATCCATTCTACAACCAGATGCAAACTGTGAGGTACAAAGGGCCAAGCAACCTTGTGAGGTCACCTAGTCTAGGAAGCAGCAAGGAGCATGATGGGCACCCCCTCCAAAGCCACTCATGAAATCACCTTCTGCAGCCAAGAAAATTATGTCTAAACATTTTAAAAACCAAAGGAACAGGAGAGAAACCTTAGAATATACCTTAGAATATAAAGGCAGGCAGAAAAAAAGAGACAGCTAACAGACTTAATTTTCTCAGTCTAGCTCTCATTTGAAAGTGTGTCTAACACAAACCAACCCTCATAAGGCTCCTGACTAAAAGAACACTTTCAGATGAAATGAAACTACCACTTCTGCTACAGCTCAGAGTACATAATATACCTTGGTTACTCTGTTGAAACCTCAACTCCCAACCCAGAAAAAACAAAACAAACAAACAAAAAACAACAAAAACACCACCTTTTATTAGAAACAATTGAGAAGATATATTTTATAAGAAAATATCCTTTTGGTTAAGTCATTGAAAAATCAAATAATTATCCCTAATGCAACCATTAATTGTCTCTGGGATGGCTGGTCCTGCCCTTCTCTGGATACTGCAGCAGGAGAACTGGCTCTAACCCCTCAGGGGACAGCCATCGGCAGCAGCCCCTCTCCCTAAACACACACCCTGGAAAGATGGCCTCACCCCTTACCCTAGGCATGTACCTCACCTGGGAAGCACACTAGAGCTGACCCTGTGGTCAGGGCACAGGTGAGCAGACCCTGTCCCACCACTGTCTGCCACATGGTGGCACAGGTGAGGGAAAGATGTCCTCCTCACCTCACCCACTACCACCTGCAGCAAGTGAGAGAGCTGGCTCTCAGATCACAAAAACAGGAAAGCTAGCTCTGACCCTCACCGGCTGTAGCATGTGAGAAAGCTGCCTCTGCATCTTGTCTGGGCAGCACACTAGAGCTGACTCTGTTGTCCAGATGCAGGTGAGCCAGCCCTGAGGTAGTAAAAGCAACAGAGCTGATCTCCCACCCCACTCCCTCATTCGCTATGCAGTAGCATGGATTAGGGAAAGATGCCTTTCCCCCCCTCTACCCTTTGCTACATGCATCCTGCCTGTGTCGTACACTAGGGCTGGCCTGTTGTGGGAATGGGGGAGCAGGTGAGCCAGCCCATAGGGTGTGGGAGCAGGAGAGCTGACCCCACCCTTGAATGCCCACACACACACACACAAACACACACACACACACACACACACACACACACACACACACACAGAGCAATCAGGAGAAAGGTCCCTACACCTCTACACCTTGCCTGGGCAAAACAGTAGAGCTAGCCCTGGCAGTAAGAGTGAGGGGGAAACCGGATCAGAGGGTCTGAGGGTCCAAGAGCAGAAGAACTGGCCCCTGCTCCTTACTGTAGGCTGCATTGGGTTATCTAGCCAAGGCAGTGCAAGCTGATCAACCAAGCTACCACCAAGGCCCAGAACTAGGGCTATGAATTGGCCCACCCCAAAATCCACCAATCTATGAACCATGTGAAGGGGATGAACCTACAGATCCAAAGCAGCAGGATCTCCATGACACAGGATAACAGGATATCCAAGAGGAGGCCCAGTGAGAGCACATTATTGGTGGTGTATCAGAAACCAGAGGCCTTGAGCCAGACCAAATGACTCATGGCAATGAACAGTTGCAAATAAAAATGAATGGACTAAAGGGTAAACTGTGTCTCAACAGGCCACACTATAGCTTCTACAAAATTCTTCTCTTTTTGTTTTTGTTTTTTTGTTTGGTTTGGTTTTTCTTTTAAATTTAGTTTTGATTTCAGGGGGTAGTTGTAAGGGCAGAGGGCAGATTCGAGGAGACTGGGAGATAAATAGGATCAAAATGCATGACATAAAATCCACAATCCATAAAATCAACAAAAGTTAAAAAAGGAAGGAAGGAAGGAAGGAAGGAAGGAAGGAAGGAAGAAAAGAAAAGAAAATATACTTTTGGTTAAGTCATTGAAAAACCAAATAATTGGCCAGGCGGGTCGTGGTACACGCCTTTAGTCCCAGCACTCGAGAGGCAGAGCCAGGTGGATCTCTGTGAGTTCAAGGCCAGCCTGGTCTACCAAGTGAGTTCCAGGAAAGGCGCAAAGCTACACAGAGAGACAGACCCTGTCTCAGAAAAAAAAAAAAAAAAAAAGAAAGAAAGAAAGAAAAAGAAAAACCAAATAACTACCTCTAATAATTATCCCTAATGCAACCATTAATTGTCTTTTTAAATTAGGTTCACTAAGACAATTAACTATTGTCTTCAGAGTTGGACTACACAATAATGTGTTTTCCTTTTTAGATAAATCAATAGTCATGTATGCACTTGATCTTCACCTTTCTACATAACTCAATTTCAGCATGACCTCAACTGGCTCTCAATACCATATCCCCCCCAATTTCCCATTTCCTATTCTAATTTCCAGATTTTGATATCCAAATGCTTTCTTGAGACATCATCAATCAATGTTTAGTGAGCACCTAGAACTCAACATGTCCAAAATGGAACAAGTGACTTCTGTGTAGCCCATGTAGCCCACTTCTTCTTCCCTCAGCCTGCCCCATTTTAGTCAGCAGCATCACTATTCAGAGTGCTCCCAAAACACAGGTCTTAGTCACTTCTTACATATTCCAACATGAATCCATGTTCAAGTTTTGTGGATTCTACCTTTAAAACCCACCCTGAACCAAGCATTTCTCAGCACCTGTACAGTTACCATAGGAATCCAAGCCTCATCATTTCTTGCCTGGAATCAAGAGCTTCCCAATGGTCTTCCAATATTGACTTTCATCCCCTTACTGGCCATGTATTAAGAGTAAATCATGGTACTGGAAGAATGGCTTAGTAGTTAACAGCAGATACTGCTCTTGTAGAGGATCCATGTGGGGCAGTTCATAACCTCTTGTAACTCTAGGTCAAAGCCTCTGGCCTCTACAGAAACTGATTGTGGTATATGTTTGCAGCGTGCACGCACACACGTGCACACACACACACAATTAAAAAAATAACTATCTAGAGTAAATCACTTCAATTCCCTGCCTAATTCCCCATTTTGCACCTCACTGTGTGCAGTTAAATACAAACCTTTGTAAGACAAATTGCTAAATGGTCTTATGAATAAAAAATAAAAATTAAAAAAAATTTTTAAAAACCTGGAGCCAGATATTGGGGTAAAAACTGAGAGATCAGAGAAGCAGAAAGAAGCCAGCCATGTTCTTACCACTTTGAAATCCTCAGCCAAAGAGAGAACTACTTCCCATATACCCATGTCTATATGCCTTTCTGTTCTGTATCTCACTTCCTCTCTCCACTCAGCTACATCACTTCCTCTTTCTGACCAGCTCTGTCACTTCCTGTCTGTCTGTACAGACCTCCAGACCTCCATGGTTAACTACTACTGGGATTAAAGGCATGTGCTGGGATTAAAGGCATGTGCCACCAGGCCTGGCTGTGTTCCCAGTGCAGCCTTGAACTCACAGAGCTGCAGATAAATCTCTGCCTCCCGAATGCTAGGATTAAAGGCCTGTGCTACCACTGCCTGAACTCTATGTTTAATATAGGAGCTGGTTTTTTCCTCTGATCCTCAGATAAACGTCACTAGGGTGCACAAATAAAATATTACCACATTTCCCTTTTTTGTCTAAAATTGTAACTAGTATAAGAAAAACTATATATAATAAGTACAATAACTATATATAATATATACAGGCAATAAATACATCAACAATGTCTAGTCCATTTGCATTTGACAAGTTCAGTGAAAATATTCCATTATTTATCCTATTTTGGTGAATCCAAAATGTACCCAATTCACTTTCTATTCTAACTTGTATTACCAACCAATAACTATCTTTTGAGGTCTTTCAAACTTACTCACTTTACACCTCTAAGTGAGTTTCTTTTCTGCATTTTGTAACAAGGAAAACAATAACTATAGCTATCTAATCTTCAACCTCCTCAGAGACCAGAGAAGGAAATAATATTACCTAGTAAAACAGGAAGTGCAAAGAAGCAACTTCCAAAACAAAGTGAGTTATGACAGAAACAGCCAGCTGCCTGGACAGTCACCCAATGTTTCTTTGCAACATTGGAGCATCCGTTCTTTGGCCTACAGGCCTAGCATATCTGACAGAAGCATCTGTGAAGCAGGAATTTCTAAAGAGCCTTCCTATCTTGTCTTTGTTTTGTGTCCTGCTTGTCCATTTTGGACAGCATACTGTCAGCAGTCAAGGCAAGGACAATTTCTTGCCCAGTGGCTAACTTTTGCCACAGTGAAAGTAAACTCCATATGGAGTTTCTTCAATGCTCATCATCTTCTCTGAAGTAGATTGGTGCTGCTAGGAACAGACATGTCTCATTGTCATAAAAAAAAAGAAAAGAAAAAAAATCCGTTATTAAAACATCTTAAATGCCATATTCTGCAGGTCTCTGAAGTGTTTCAAGATGACCTGTCTATCTAAAATATATTTCTGCTTGACCTTGAAAACATACCTAATACAAGTTCGATTGTAATGGCTAACTATTAACTTACATTTCTTTATATCCTAAATAGCTGGTAATAACTTAAGGATTAGCAAATTGCATTACATTGTTAAATGAACTGTATAGGTACAATGCCTTGAACAAGATTAGAAATATATGTACATTATTTTCAAACAAAATCAATCCCAAATTTGTATCAATATACAAAATTTGTATACAATACACAAAAATCCAATCCAATGTAAAATATTTAAAACTAGTAGTTGCCTTCTAAAAGTAGATTCATTAACCTTTTTATCTTATCATATCTATATAAATCAATCTCAAATTTGTAGCAATATACATAATTTGTATACATTATACAAAAATCCAATTCAATGTAAAGTATTTACTATTAGTAGTTGCCTTTTAAATGTAGATTGAATAATCTACCTTTTTATCTTATCAAATCTTTAGCATAGGTCAAAAAGTCTTACACAATACAGCCATCACAGACCTCCCCCACTTTATTTCAATAACCTTCCTGTGCTCACTCACTACTTAGCCATTAACCATACTTCTTTCAGGCCCTTAAAGAGTCACAGCCCAGTTCTTGCCTCAGAGCATTTGTACTTTCCTGCTCAGGAACTGTGACTTTCTCCTGTCTGTGTGTTTCTTCCTCAGCAGGCAGACCTGTTCCTCAGCTTAAATGTTATCTTCTCAGGGGCTGGAGAAATGGCTCAGGGAGTAAGAGCACTTGTTGATCTTGTAGAGAACCTGGGTGTGATTCACAGCATTCATGTGGTGACTAACAACCACCTCTAACTCCATTTCCAAAGGAACTGATGTCTTCTACTGACATCATGGGCACCAGACATGCACACTGTATACAACATATACACAGCAAAACATTTTCTTATAAAATAAAATTATAATCACCTGACTGAACTGTTCTATCTGAAGTCAGAGGGTCTCTCTCTCTCTCTCTCTCTCTCTCTCTCTCTCTCTCACACACACACACACACACCCCATTGTATTCTACTGTTTTTACAGCAATTACAGATATTTTGAATAATTTGATTTGTTTATTGTCTATATCCTGTTATCCCAAACATTATAAGCCACAAGAGATCATAACATTTATCATTTTTTTAAAGATTTATTTATTTATTTATTATGTGTACAGAAGAGGGCACCAGATCTCATTAGAGATGGTTGTGAGCCACTATGTGGTCGCTGGGAATTGAACTCAGGACCTCTGAAGAGCAGTCAGTGCTCTTCACCTCTGAGCCACCTCTCTAGCCCTCATTTGTCATTTATTAACCACAAAATTCCCAGCACTTAGAACAGTGCCCACAATTAGACAAATGCTAAAATATTAAATATGTATCAACACATTCAAGACCAGTAACACAAGAAACCCATCCTCTACTTCATAACCTTCAGGCATTCAGCACACTCTTGGTTTTTATCTACTACAGAAGGAAATTGCTGGATATATACAGCAAGCTTCTAAAACTGGCTGTCTGCCACTGTTGCCTTTCATAGGGCACTGGAATCCAATTCCACTGTCTCTTTCACCAAAGAGTAAATGGCTATCAGAATGAAGACGAAACAATAAAGTGGACATACAAGCCAATTTAAAAAAAGGGGGGGGGGGGTGGGGGAGATCGCTAAGCTAGTAAAGTTCCTACCATGTCAGGCACAAGGACATAGATTCAGATCCCCAGTGCCCATGTGGAAACTAGAAATGGTAGGAAGGAGGTAGAGACAGGCAAAATCTCCAGGGCTTGATGTCCAGATATCTTGAACAAATCAGCAAGCTCCATGTTCAGTGAGAGATCTTGTCTCAAAAAATAGAGCAACACAAGAAGATAGCCAACATGGACTTCTGTCCTTCACATACACCTGCACACACAAGTACATATACACACACACACTGATAATGCGCGCACGCGTGCACACACACACACACACACACACACACACCACACACACTCACACACGAGAGAAAGAGAGACAGAGACCCAACTTACAATTACAAGGTCTTATACTAAGAGATGGAAGGGTTTACATTCTGCACATACAGCAGACTGTATTACTAAATAGCCTTTCTCTTCATATCTCAGCCTCCTTTGTTTATCCCACCTCAGAAGAAGAATAGGGTGGGGATGGAGTCTTCTCTATACTTGGGAGAAAACTGAACACCACATAGCTCACAGCTATACTATAAAATAGATACAGTATTCTATAAATAGCCTGCCCTTGACAACTCAGATCTGCCTATTCTGGACACTGTCCTAGATTGTCCTATGTCAGCTTTTCACCAACCTCCCTTCCTTGTCTACAAAACACCTTTCGTCCTGAGTCTCATAATTCAGGTCCATAATTCTTGTTTCCCATGATGGAAGCAAAATAATCTGATATACTGTAGTGATATGTTTAGATGACAATGCTGGAACATCTTTCTCTTTCATTTTAATATATCTGACATGAATTTCAAAGATTAAATGGACCCTAATTTAGCAAATATTAAAGGATGAGTAGGCAGACATTTCTGAAGCAGCAGGTTCTTAAGGTATCTTTCAGATCATTGGTATACTCTACAAACAGCTCAGACACATGCAAAAACAACAAAAATATCCAAAAGACACTGCTGACAGAGCAGGGAGTTCATTTATTTCTGGTAGGAATGCAAAAGGGTATTGAGAACAATATAGCTATTGTTCATTATCAACTTGACAGAATATAGAATCAGCTAGGATGTAAGACTCCAAACATACACACTTGTGAAGATTATTTATTTTAGTTTATTTTGAGGTTGAAAATAATTTATTATAGGTTAATAAGTGGGATCTTAAGAGAAAGCAAGCAAGCAGAGCTCCTATACAGCAGGAATGGACCCCAGAGGCAGGGTTAGCCTCTGGACAGATCTGTGAAAGATAATCTTGACTGGGTTAACAGATTTAGGAAGGCCTACCCTAGTCATAGGCAACACCATTCCTTAAGCTTGGGTCTTGACCTGCATAAAAAGGAGCAAGCCAGCTGCTACATCATTCATCTAGTTTCTGACTGAAGATGCAATGTGACCAGCTGTTTCAAGCTCCTGCCACCATGACTGCCCAGTCATGATGGACTATACATGGAACTGTGAACCAGAACAAAGCATTTTTCTCTTAAGTTGCTTTTGCCAAGAGTATTTTATCACCATAACAAAAAATAACTAAGACAAATATGTAGAAGGTAAGTAATTTTACTATTTCTAACAGGTACATAATCATGACCTTTTAATCTTAGAAGCAATATTCCTCTTCAGAGTCTCCCTACCCACAGGTCTCCAGTAGTAAGTTCTCATACACATTTTTATAGAATGGTTTATACCTCAAAGCTGATGATATGTAGATGACATTCTGGACTCAAAGTTACTGCTCTGTGGATTAAGTGAAGCACTTTGATTTTATTCCAGGTACAATGGAAATCCACAGAACAATTCCAACCATCAAAGTGATATAGTCTAATTTACAATTTTAAAAATCACTGATGCTTACTATAAGAAGGACAGCATGTAAGAAAAAACCAGAAAACTACTCTAGTGGTTCAAGACTACAATGCCAACAACAGAACAGGGCAGGGGAAGACGGATTCAAAACACACCACAAGTGAATCTGACAACTACACATTATAAGTGGGAGACAAAAGACTGAAATATAGAAGAGTCTTAAGTTAGGACCTATGCAAGAAGGTAGTGCTACTTATTAGCTGAGATGAGAAGGGCTCATTAGAAGGTGAAGGCTCACTTAGGAAATTAAGACATGTCTTTTAGATGAGTCCATCTGCTATTCTATTGACATCCAAATAAAAATATCAAGAAGTTCGATAAAAGAGCAAGGACTTAAAGGCCATCCACATGAGCTTTAACCAAGGAACATGCAAAACTAAATAAAAACCAATATAAAGGAAAAATGGTAAGTGAAATTAGTCAGGTGCTACTCTCTCATATATTCTGTGTTACAGATAGAACAGCCAGCAAAAGACAGAATACACAAGTAAAAAGAAATTCACCATTAAGCAGGGCATGGTAGACACTCTTGAAATCCCAGCACTGGGAGGTGGAGGTAGAAATTTCAGAAATTTAATGCCAGCCGCAGACACCTAGTAAGTTGAATGCCAGCATGGGATATAGGAAAGCCTACCTTTAAAAGTGTGTGTGTGTGTGGGGGGGGGGGGTTGACTTGGTATCATTTTATCAGAATAACTGACACTAATTACCATGATTCTAGTTTATATAACCTTCATATGTTCTGGTCTATGTGAGTCTAGCTTAAAATGTAGAAATGTTAGCCTTCAGTCTTAAATGTTTAAACATTTATGAAACATTTAGAATAGGATACTATTAAATGCTGAGGAAATAGAGATCTAAATATTTTTTTTTTCGTGAAGTGACTATAGTGTGAATAGGCTCAGTAGTTGAGTATTTGATTAGCACACACAGGAAGTCCTAGGCTCAATCCTCAGCAATGCGTAAAAGCAGGCATGCAGGCATGGCACCAGCACACACCTGTAATCCTAACACTTGGCCAGTAGAGGTAAAAGATCAGGAGTTCAAAAATCTTTCTCTGCTACACAGAAAATTCAAGGCAACCCTGAGCCATCTAAGACCTTATCTGAAAAGTAAATAAATAATCACAGAATGAAGATTCCACAGCACAAAAAAAAAAAAGTGGAAAGGCTAGTTAAATACAAAGTAATGTGAGCAAGACTCTGCACAGGACTCTAGCTAAGAAGAAAACCATTCAGCCAAATTAAGTGGTCTATTAAGATCACCAGCTATCCTGATTGCCTTTCCCCAGTGTTCCCACTCAGTTTCCTTCTAGCTGTCTCTAGTCTTGTCTTGAATCCTTCTTCACCGGAGTACTGCTTCAGTTGCTTTTGATTCCAACTGAATTGCTTCTCAGCCTTTGAGCTATGATGAAGTGTGATTCCAAATGATCTGTATAGCAATTTCTGCTGTCTCATCAAGTAAAAATTTTTCAAAAATTTTAGTGAGACAAGATAACTATACAATTATTTAAAACTCTCAATAGGATTAAAATAATGTAATGCATAAAAATAAATAAAATACAATAAGAGAAAATATTTACATAAAAATATACAAATTTGATAGTCATTATTTTTGATAAGATATACAAATCAAGAAAACTGACTTCAATTTCTCCCTTTCTAGTACCAAAGGAAAGACACAATAACCTACATGTTAATGAAGAAAGTAGATCGTCTTTAAATGACAGCACTACAGGCAGTTACCCATAAACTAATTAGCATAAGCACATCAGTGATAGTCACATGAATTCACCTAAGAAGGTTTAAAAAACCTTTTTTTTTCAATTCCAGAGCAGCTAAAAATTTTCCAGAGCTATCAAGACTGAAAATAACTGACATTTTGCTGGCATGTCAATCATACCATAAGTCACAAACACTGCTCCAACCTCCTCAAGGTGAAAGGTCAGGGTAGGTTTTGGGTTTCTGGCCAAACTCAGGAGTGCCAGCTCAGCTGAAGAGAGAAAAGAAAGAAAGGCTCCTTGCTGAGACACAGGCAGGAGTGACCAGGGAATGAAGGTTCTCTTCTCACTCCCTCCGGCCCTGCTTCTTTCTTCACAGCACTTCAGAGCCATGAACACTCCTAATGAACTGGAATCTCTCCACGTTTCTTAAAACCTAGAGAATACCAGGTTCCTTGCCTTCCACCTAATATCTGAATTACCTTTCCTGGGCTACTTTGTTGAGCTACCTAGTTGCCAGCTGGCTCCTTCTAGGGAAGCACAGGCAGTTGTTGGTGTCATGTGGTTGTGTGGTCTTTGTATATGTTCCCAATCTGAATTTCAACCAACTGCTTACATTACTCTGATAGGGCACAGTAACATAACAGAAGCCAGTTAGAGGCCAATATGCACCCAGATTCCGGAAGAGGACAAAAATCAAGCCCTCTGTTCTCTGCCTACTCACACCAAAAAAAAAAAAAAAAAAAAAAAAAGAAAAAGAAAAAGAACAGAAAAAAGATAAAAACCAGACTTGACTTTATTAATCCATCAAAATGAAATATGCAACCCTCAGTAGCCACATAGTAAACAACATGGACTCCAGTGTGCTCGAGTCCATAATATAGATAATAAGTGCTAAAATCTATTAAATTATATGTCTTATATATTTAAATTATCATACTATATCCTAGTAAGTATTCATTTAGTATTTAAATATCCATGCAGAGAGTTGGCCTACCTTTTCTAATACAGATAAGTTCATGTACTCCACAGGTTCTCTCTCCACCTATAAAAAAAAAAAAAAGTTTATTAGCAACTAAAAATGCAGACAATGGCCTAAATTTTACTGTTACAAAGACTCATATTGCCGGCCAGTGGCGGCACACACCTTTAGTCCCAGCACTCGGAGGCAGAGCCAGACGGATCTCTGTGAGTTCAAGGCCAGCCTGGGCTATCAAATGAGTTCCAGGAAAGGCGCAAAGCTACACAGAGAAACCCTGTCTCTAAAAAAAAACAAAAACAAAACAAAACAAAAAAATCATGCTAAATAAGCACCTGAAAATGATCTTAGGAAAAAGTTCCCTAATTATTTTCTTCAAGGTTAATGAAACTAAATATAACAGCTTTAATTTTTCTAAATAATCCAGAAATTAGGGCTTTATAATTTTTGGAATGATGACTCTTCCTTTATTTGGTAGGCTATTCCAGTTGAAAGGCTTCTGGAAGGGGGAGACTATATCACCATTTCCTATGTGCCCCCTTCCTATCATCTGGAAAGAAGCACAGCAGGGGAGGACCCACTTTGTACCCAAGCCCTAGCACACACAGGTCAGTTACTCTAAATGTCAACCCTATAGAAGCTCCAGTTATATTACCACATAAGCTATAAGTGTGGCCCTTGCCCCATTCTCAGCTACCCCCTCTTATAAATTTGTAAGAAGACAAACTTAATAGATTACATGATAAAAAAAAAATAATAATAATATAGCCCCACACTCACAAAAAACCTGTTACTTCTTTGGAAGACATTTTTTTTTCCTAACACAAATACAGGAAATTACAAACATTGATAAAGCCCCATGCAAACAGTTATCACAAAGCATGCACCTGAGTTACAGCAAACTAAGGCCAGACGCAGCAGGCAGCCACCAACTCCGAAGTCTACTCATCTTCACAAATCTACACAAAGAACTACTCTCCTGAGTTTTTAAAAGCTGTTACATCTGCTTACAAAATTTATACAAATGGGGTTGCTGAGTAGACATTTTTTAGTCTTACTATTTTCAGTACATTTGTGAAATCAACCCAATGTATTACTTGTGATTTATTCATTTTCATTGCTATACAAAATTCCACTGTGTTTAAATATACATAAATATGTATACAAGCCTGTATATAGTTATATATACATAAACTTGAGTTCATAAGCATTTGGACTGGCTTGAGTTTGAGTATGTATTAATTTTGCTATAAGTCTTTTAAAGTATGTCTCTTTAATACACATATGTGTGGTGATATTTTATTTGTGCTGAAATGTGATATTTTATTTAAAATAAAGTTTGCCTGGAGATCAGAGGTCATAGTGAGCCATAAAACAGAAGTGGTGGTAGCACATGCCCTTAATTCAATCACATGACAGGCAGCGTGTGGTCAAGGACACAGCCAAGCATGGTGACACATGCCTTTAATCCCAGTACCAACAACCACAGAGACCCGAAAGTCTGTACAGACAGGCAGTGACGAGGAAGTGAATTGGCTGGGCTTTGAGCCAATGAGAAGGCAGAACAGGAAGGTAATAAAGCACAGGTTAGACAGGAAGAAGCTCTCTCTAGGGAAGCTATGGCATGGTGGTAAGTTAAGGCTAGTTGTGGCTATTCACTATTTCTCTGATCTCTTTTGCTATTACCCCTGTATTTGGCTCTGTTTCTTATTTAATAAGACTGTTTAGAAATTCGTCTATGCATATGCATGTCTTTCTCCTGGTTATATACCCAGAAGAATTGATGGGTATATCTGGTAAGATAATAGCAAGTGATGGAACTTTATGATATGCATACACAATGGAATGCTATAGAGTCTCTACAAAAACTACTTTGATATTTGGACGAGTATCAATAAGTAGAAAAAACACTAATCTGAGTGATAAAAAAAAAAAAAAAAACCAGACACAGAAGACAAATTAAACCCAACTGGAGGAATGTGTTTCAGTGATCTCCTGCACAATATATGATGGTTTTATGATCATTTATTACAGTCTTAAAAACTAATGAGACAGCAGATTTTAAATGTTCTCACCACAAAAAAATAAGTAGGAGGTTGGGGATTTAGCTCAGTGGTAGAGTGCTTGCCTAGCAAGCGCAAGGCCCTGGGTTCGATCCTCAGCTCCACCAAAAAAAAAAAAAAAAAAGGAGGAAAAGTGGCAGATACGTCTTGGTACAATATGTGTATATATAAAAACACAACATTATAGCTCATAAATATACTGATTACTCTTACTTAAGAGTAATTTTATTAATCACTATAAGTATGTATTTATTTCACTCAAAAACATAATGCCACTACTCTAATGTAAGCTCAATATGTTTAACCTTATCAGCTATGGTATGAATTACCTAAATTTTACATAATAATATTAAATTGTGTAATCATTTTAGTTCATTATAGAAGCTTATTATGAACAGTTCAGTTACAAGAGACAGAATTCCTACAGCAATTATGTGAGAAATAAAAAGTGATTATTGATTTAAAAAAAAAAAAAGTGGGTCATCTAAGAAACAAGCAAAAAAAAAAAAAAACTAGAAAACAGTATTTCTATCACCAAAGTAGGTTAAATCTATAGTCTAATTTGGTTGTAAAAATGTTCCTTCTTCCTTGATCAATAACAATAATACTAAGCATCAGGAACACAGTCTTAGCAAGGAAGAAACACTAAGCACAAAGCTAAAACTAAAGAAGAATTATTATTATGCAATAAAACTCCATTGTCAAATACAGTATTACTTGTAATATTATCAATGAACTACAACAGAAAACTTGCTGAAGAGCTAGAATGAAATATACCTATGAATGCATTTTTTAAAACTGACATTAGTCAAACAAGTAGGTATTCACTCAATTTTAATGGGTTGTTTTCAAGATACTAGAAAAACCACATGATAACAAGAACCATAATTTATATTGAGGTCTATGATGTTTTCACAGGTTACTTGAAGTATTTCTTCTATACAATAATTAAGTCACATCCTCTAAATGTCAACATTTGTAACTTAAATTTGAGTTACATACTTTACTCATGGAACCAGATTGCACCTTTTTAACATCTATTATTAAAGCAAGATTCTCTTGGGCTGAAGAGATGGCTCAGCAGGTAAAAATACATACTGCTCTTGCAGAGGACCAAAATTTAGTTCCTGGTACTCATGTCTGGTATCTCATAATTACCTTTAACAGTTCCAGGGATCTGATGCCCTCTTCTGGCCTTTGTGGGCATCTACATTCAAATTCACACACACACACACACACACACACACACACACACACACACACACACACACTCTCTCTCTCTCTCTCTCTCTCTCTCTCTCTCTCTCTCTCTCTCTCTTTCACACACACACACACGCACACGCACCCACACATTCTACATTTTATTTCAAAATAAATAAGTAAAAATAAATCCTTAAAACTAAACTCTCCACATACTTAATATAAATTGGTTATTTTATTTCATGCACCTAGTCCTAAGTATAAAACAGTAGTTTTTACAATGCTTAGTATTAATAATAACAACAAAACAAAAACCCTGTGGAATGACATGAAAAACTACCTTTACATATATATCTTTTTTACATTTATTTATTGTGTGTGTATGTGTACCCATAAGCATGCATTTTTACCACAGGACACACGTGAAAGCCTTAGTTAACTGACAACTGTCAAATCTGTCAAAATACTTATTTTTAAAAAATCACACAACTAACATAAGAGACTGGAATTTGGAAATAAACTTAGCTAGCTCATTATTTTATAGTACAAACTCTAATGGCTAAAGTTTCCAAGAGTGCTAATTAGTGTTTTAAAAAATTCAAATATTGTAGTTAATAATGAATGAAGTTAATTAAGAAGTTAAAATGGCTGGGTGGTGGTGGTGCATGCCTTTAACCCCAGCACTCAGGAGGCAGAGGCAAGTGGATCTCTGTGAGTTCAAGGCCAGCCTGGACTACAGAGTGAGTTCCAGGACAGGCTCCAAGGCTACACAGAGAAGAAACCCTGTCTCAAAAAACCAAAAAACAAAAAAAGGAAAAAAAAAAAAAGAAAAGTTAAAATGAACTTTTTTCATTTGTACAAAAATAGGAAATTATGGAATTGCTTTTGAGTGCTGCAAGGTAATTTAAGTAAAGTGTATTTCATGAAAATTGTCTTTGGAGGTAATATGAACAGAACACTGGTCTTGAAATAATCATCTTAGCAACATGAAATTAAGACACACTGGATGACACTTCAGTCCTCAGGCAAATCCAAGTAGGAACAAGAAAAATAGGGTACAGTCCTCTACAGTGGCAAAGATAAGGGAGATAAGAGAACAGGTGTGTCAGGGGCACATATGTGTTGATTGTGTACTTTCATATGTTTGTATATGAATGGGCATACAACTGTGAATGTGCCTAGTAGGTAACTAGGTTATTTTTGAGAGGCGGGTGAAAATCATTACAGGTTACCTACTTATTTTCCTACATGTTTACAGAAGGGAAAATGCACCATCAAGTACATGCAGGTGTCAAGGATGGAACTAACCTGAAATTTATTTCTTGTAAGAGTTCTCTTTAAAATTCACTTTATTGGGTTCTGATCACTAGCCTAAATCACCTCCACCTACAAGCTTCACTGATTTCTTTTCATGGTCAGACACTGAAAACTTAGTGTCTTTTACATTACATCTTATCTAAAGATTTTTTCCTAAATTCATCCAAGAAAGTAGTCACAACCATTAAGTTCTGTAAGTTCTTCTACTTCCTGTACATAAGGAAAAACTTTAAACTTTTCCAGTTTATGCTGCCAACTGCCCCAAATTACCTTAACCTATTTAGACCTCTGACTTTGAGATGTATTTTTAGACTAGTCCCCAATTTAAGCCATCCACTCATACTAGTTTGGGTCTCTGATCTTAAAAGCACAGTGTTATAAAGAATCATTCTAAGTCAGTATCATCTATCTAGTACTGTCTTTACACGCCTGTGTTTGTTTATATGGAAGAGTAGGTGAGAAAATGTAGTTATTGTAAAGTGGTAATAATAATCATCCCAAAACAAAAAAAAAAAATTAGCTTTCATGTTGCATACGCACTCTGCTAAGTTGGAATAGCTGCTGGAGGTAGATCAATGGCAATTCTAAAAATTTCCAAAACCAAATCCACAACTAATAGGAAAAATGACACCATAGCACAGCAGGTTTGTCTGTGACAGTCATAAGAGGGAGAAGTGGGTATCTATGACAGAAGTTTAATATTATGATGAGCTGTCCACAGTGAATACCAGAAACATGAAGTTCAAAAAGGATGTCAGAGTTTAGGCCTAGGAAACAGAGAAGACTCCTGAATGGTTTCAGCACCTGTTTTCACTGAATTTCAAAAACCTGCTTGTGTAAATATTCCAAAATAAATGGTAGCCTCCTCACACATGCTGTTCTTTACATTTTTTTCTTAATGAAAAAAAGTAAAACCATTAGGTCTCCAAACTTCTAAAAATTACCCTCCTAAATTGGCATTGCTGCTATATAATTACAGTAGAATTAAGACAATCTGAACAAGTCAAGTCCTTTCTACACTTAACTCCTAGCCTAAACTTTGGGAAGCATACCAACCACTACCAGAGCATCACACAGAATAGCCAAGTCTACTTTTATAGCAATAGCTTGTCAGGCCAACATGACAGCTCAGTGAACAAAAGCACTTGCAGTACAAGCCTGACTAGCTGAGTCTAGTCACCAGAGCCTACGGTAGCAGGGATGAACTATACCCACGTGTCCTTTGCCCCACAGGTGTGTTCGTCTGCTCTCCCTCTCCCTCCTTTCCTCTCTCCCGAATACCCACATGCTAAATTTAAAAAATGGAGAAGCAAACGTTTGTTCAACATAGTATCTCATTTGACCCACATAAATCCTTCTGCATTTAATTAATAATTTTTCTAAATATAAATTTTCCTTATAAAATTAAATTTACTGACAAATCAATCTAATTTTCCAGCCACTGAACTACTCTTTAAATTTTAGTTTTTAGTGTTTTCGACTATTAGAAAGCTACTAACACAAAACAGGAAATCCCTAATAAGTGTGTGTGCACAAAAAGTATGGTCTAGTAAATGAATTTTCTAGTTAACTGAAAACAAAACAAAATCCTTCTGAGTTGACTACACCAGATCAAAAATTTTTAAAACTATAAATATGCATTACTGTATAGTAAGGTACAATGAAAATAATTTAACATTCTATTAATCTCTATTTCATGATGAGCTAAAAATACTATTTTGAAGATTAAGTCTACCATGGTCCTAAAAGCATGAAAATAAGGAATTGTTCTGAATATATGTATGGCTCTTAGGAGTTTGTTAATGAATAACACCTTGCTAAATTATCATTACTTCTTCCTTCTTAAAAAATAATAAATCAAAGGTTATAACTTATTAGATTCAAGTAAGGTATTACTAAGGGTGTGGGGGGGTGCATATAATCTCAAAAATGTGAACTAGGGAGGTAAAACTGTTAAGAAACTAAACAAATCATTCCTTTTGGAGGGGAGGGGTTAGTTTTTTGTGGTTTTGGATGTGTGTTGTTGTTGTTGTTGAGACAGGATTTCACTGTGTAACAGTCCTGGCTGTTCTGGAACTAGCTCTATAGACCAGGCTGGCCTTGAACTCACAGAGATCCACCTGCCTCTGCCTCCCAAGTGCTGACAAATCATTTTTTTAATAAGTGTATGAGCAGAAGTGTAAACACTAAGCAAAATAAATTTGTTTAAGATGCAGACATTAAAGGATTTAGGGAACTATATGATGGAATTGATATCCAGGTTTCTAACCTGAATGTCCAGCTAATGTTAAATGCCACTCAGCCAGTGAATCTGCACAAAATAAGGAGGTGTGGGAAGTATGAAGGATAGATCTGAGGGACAGGTGACAACTTAAGGCCATTCTGAATGTTGTAAGGTGGACATTTTGGATTGCTTTGGTACATCCAAGTGAGGATCTCTAGCTACTACTTTAAAATGTAAGTGAAGCTATCTATCCACTACAGAAAAATTCTGCTAGAGACAGGCATCAAGACAATGGGTGTAATCTATGAAGACTATGTACAGAATTCCATGAAATAATTCAAGAAATGTGGATTGAGGGTATAAAATGCTCAGGTGCTACTTGAAAAAGACTTCATCCTCTATGAATTTATAGTTGGACTACAAGTGTTAGAAAACTGTTCAATATGAGAAGTATGAATAGACTAGATAATAGCAACAGAGTTGAAAACAGAAACACAAAGAACATTGGTTTAGATAAGTAGAGAAAACTAAGCAGTCAGGAGAAAACTTCAAAATTAGAAAATAGTCAACAAGAGATGGCTCAGCAGTTAATACTGGCTGTTCTTCCAGAGGACCTGGGTTCAATTTCCAGTACCCACATGGCAACTTACAATTGCCTATAACTCTATCTTCAGAGGATCTGACATCTTCACACAGACATACATGCAGGCAAAACACCAATTCACATAAAATAAAAATAAATAATTTGAAAGAAAGGAGAGGAGAAAGGGAGAGAGGAAGAGAGAGACTGGGAAGGAGAGAGAGAGAGAGAGAGAGAGAGAGAGAGAGAGAGAGAGAGAGAGAGAGAATAGTCGACAAAGTTGGATTGATAAAGAAGTCTATGTCCTGGATAGCCAATGGCATGTCAAGACAGCTTAAGTAAAACAATGATTCCAATCTGGAACCACTAGATAGCTAGGACTTATAAGCTGCCCATTTTTGGAAATGCCTTTTAGAAAGTGTACTTGTAGGACTGAAGCTCAGCAATTAAGAGCATCGGCCTCTCTTCCAAAAAACCCAGGTGTGATTCCCAGAAGCTACATGATTACTAATGATCATCTATAACTTTAGTTCCAGGGAATCTGATGCCCACTTCTGACTTTATGGGCACCAGCCCCTCTCATATGGTATGCAAACACACATGCAGGCAAAACACCTATACACATAAAATAATACTAAAGAAAATACCTTTAAGTGTACTTCCACTTAGAGGGAACTTCTTCACCTCCCAGTAGAATTTTCTTTGCTCAGTACAGTATTACCATCAACCTAACTTTCTATGAAGACCTGCTTAGTAGTCATACCTCTGACTGGTAAAGGAGGAGATGGTTACTAGAAATAATTTGGGATTATAAGGTAAAGAGTTTTGTACAGAAGAAAAAAATCAAAATAACTGTTGGTACTAAACACAAGGTTAAACCACTGAATAGAGCTACTAAAAGCATGCCTAACTGCTACAACACCTATTGTCAATTCACAACACAATTTGGTTATACAAAGGACTGAATACACAAATAGAGTGAGTAATCCAAGTAAAACAGTCTATAGTTTTGGTTGAATACAATCTCATTTGAGCCAACAAGAAGTTTCACAAAAGGTTATTCTAATATTAAGCTACATTCATGGAATTAAGTACAAGCAAAGTAAAGTTATAATAGCTTCAATACACAAGAGGAATGGAATTTTCCATCACTACATTTCAAATTTTGAAACAAGGAGCATACAGTTGTCTGCAAATGGAAGAGGTCACACACACACACACACACACACACACACACACACACACACAAAAGAGTGTATTCTAAGTATTGCTTAAGAAAGCAAAACTAGGGTGGGTTAGACCAAAGTTGCTGAATAGCAGACTTGGCAATACAAAACTTCAGGCCAAATATAAAAGACCTTAAAAATATGACATTTATTACCTCAAAATCAGTTTTGAAGTTATCACCATTGAATGTTTTTATACAAAGGAAGCATGCATAGTCTCTTAGTATACACACTATTTTGTAACCATATGCTTAAAATTATCTGTCCCATCAGAACATAAATTGTAACAGGGAAGATCCCACAAAGTCAACTTCAGAACATTGTGAATACCTGGTATTCAATAAAAGTTCATTGAATTCACAGGTGAATGAAATGGATGTTTTAAGAACCATTTCATGAGGAAGATTGTTGAATGAAATACTCTCGGGACTCCTAAACTTCTAATACAACCACAATACAGTCTTTATCTCTAGCTTTGTCTGCATTCCTTTGCTAAGCCTTGTTGTGCTCTGAAGAACTGGTGTTTGTAGTACTTAGGCATGCTCTTAGTAGCTGTGTTCAGCGGTTTCACTACCTCTGAGTCTAATACTAAATTACTGATTTCCTCCTTTGTATAAAACTTTTATCTTACAGTAAATTTCTAAGTAACTATGTCATCCTTTTATCATTTAGAGGTATGACTACCAAGCAGGTCTTTAAAAGAAACACTGGCTTATGGTATTATCATACAAAGCAAATAAGATTCTACTTAGAGGTGAAAAAAATTAAGGATGGTATGTATAAATAGAACCTATTTTAGTAAGTACTAGAAAGCATAGTAAGACTGGCTTAACCTGACACCTTTACTTGAAATGTATTAACTACAGTTTCCTTGCCAAATTAGAGAAGGCCTAAGTGTTGATATTTATATCATGGAAACGTTAAACAAATGCATAGGTATAAAAATAGGCTGGGAGTATAGCCCAGCACCAAAAAACATAGAGAATCTTTAGAAAATCTTATTATTTAAAGATACAAAAGACAGAGCAAAATGCTGTAACATTTAACTGCCAGAGGAAGGTATGCATGATTGAAGAAAAACTGGAGAATATGAAGTTACAAGTTATGAGATCATATTAGAATCCTGTCTGGGTCAATACTTCATTTTCTGCATAAAATTTTATTTTTATGACTTGACAAGAAATTCTTCCACAAAGTTGTTGGAAAAACAAAGCATTCTACATCAATCAGTGTATTCTGCTCCCTGGCTTTCCAGCTCTAGTAAACTGTACTGGGAAGAAAATGGGTTGAATATGCTGTCCTGAATAACAGGAATAGCAAAGATTACAAATAGATTTTATTCTCCATCATCTTAGCAAATGCAGGTACTTGAGATAATGTCAATGTGTCCTGCACTTAATCTCTAAAATGAAGAAAACATGCAACACACAGCTAAATCAATTCTATAGTTTAATGGCTGTGTCCCAGGTATGTATACTAACAGGGACCAGTCACCTATTGGAATTACTGTGCCAAGTTTTACCCAGGAGGAACACATGAAATGTTGACAAGTGATGATTAGGCTATTGGTACCCTGCACATGAATGTACACGTCCCAGAGGCAAGTTCTGGAAATCTTTCTGCACTGAGTTCATCTTACATGGGAAACAAAATTCTGTGGGTGCTCTGTATGATACTAATTGCACAATATTCTCTTTAAAAGCAAGGCAAATTACACGCCACTCCAGCCCCATGTTCTCAGAAGAAAGGGAAAGCACACATTAGTACCACCTACTTTATCCAGGAACTTAATTGGAATCAAGCTACTTGTGAAATATTTCTGTTGGCGTCTTCTGAGTGCGTCTGTCATAAAGAGGCATTTACTTCTCCCCAGAGACGAGCAATTTTGAGGGTCAGATGAGAGGGTTAACCTCCCGCAGATGTCCTGCTCCCCTACATCCTCAACAGAAGAGGATAGCGCGGATATCACCAGCCCAGAACGCCCGCTCCGTACAGGCGAGAGCAGCACCCTGAGCGGGTCCGCCTGTCCCACTGTCAATGGCAGCCTCCGGTGGGTCCCAACGCCGCCTCAGCGCCTCAGCACCTCAGCACCTCAGTACCTCAGCACCTCAGTACCTCAGCGCCTCAGCACCTCAGCACCTCAGTACCTCAGCGCCTCAGTACCTCAGTACCTCAGCGTCTCAGTACCTCAGCGCCTCAGTACCTCAGCATCTCAGTACCTCAGCGCCTCAGTACCTGAGTACCTCAGCACCTCAGCGCCTCAGTACCTCAGCACCTCAGCGCCTCAGTACCTCAGCACCTCAGCACCTCAGTACCTCAGCACCTCAGCACCTCAGCACCTCAGTACCTCAGTACCTCAGCACCTCAGCGCCTCAGTACCTCAGCACCTCAGTACCTCAGCACCTCAGTACCTCAGTACCTCAGCACCTCAGCGCCGTAGCACCTGGGTCTCCTCAGCACCTCAGCATCTCAGCACCTCAGTACCTGAGTCTCCCTCAGTACCTCAGTACCTCAGCACCTCAGCGCCGTAGCACCTGGGTCTCCTCAGCACCTCAGTACCTCAGCACCTCAGTACCTGAGTCTCCCTCAGTACCTCAGTACCTCAGCACCTCAGCGCCGTAGCACCTGGGTCTCCTCAGCACCTCAGAGCCTCTATCGCGTAGGCCAGTGCCCGCGGGGACCGCGCGCCGCGCCTAGGCCGGTGTCCCGCATCCGCCGCCTACCTCACGGTCCGGACCCACAACCCGCGCCTCGGCCTCCCAGGCCCTGCGCTCGCCCGCCGGGCGTCTTCTCCGCGCGTCGCTTGGCCGCCACTTACCTTCGATCGCCATGATGCGCTCGCCATGGACCGCACCAACAGCACGGAGAGCACGGGGGAGTGAGGGGTGCGGGAGGAGGCGCCTAGGCCTCGGCCGAGAGGGGCGGGACCGCCCCGGGGCCAGGCTGCTGGGCCTCGGGGAGCCGGGGCGGGGCAGCGGGGTGGGGTCGGAGCTCCGGAGCAGGCAGCGCAGGAAGCGGAACCTTCCACAGAGGCGCACCGTCAGCACGTGACACCGCCCCGCCCCCGGGCACTCCAGGCCCCGCCCCTCTCGATAACCTTAGCTTGGCCCACAGCCGGGACTTTACCCACTACCACCTACCTCCTCAGGCCCCGCCCCCGAGGTACCCCCCACAACCCCGCCCACTTCCCTTACCCGACCCCTCCCACCTCGCACAGGCCACGCCTCCAGCCCTGGCCCTGGCCCGCCCCCAACCTAGCAGGGTCTCCGCCGGGATTCCAAATAGGTGCAGGAGCTGAGCTTCGAAGAGCGGCCGGCCACCTCTGCAACCAACCTCCACCCAGCATCGCTTGGCGAGAGCCGCAGAACAGGCGGTCAGGACCACGGACAGGTCTCGGCATGGGAGATGCGCGGGATTCCCGCCCAGTGAAAGTCTATTGGATTTTGTTTTGTTTTGCCTGAAAACTCACCTCTGATCTCCGCTCTGGAGTAGAGACGACTTCTTAGCACAAAAAAACGGAAAGAGGGTCCTGAAGTCGGCCTCTGTCTCTCCCTTCCTTCCTCTCTCTAGCCTCATTCCTTGGTGCCCCCTTGGAAGTACAGGTTGGCATTTGTCCATACATGGCAAGCACACATTTGAAGCCACACAAATGTAGGTGTTGGACAGACATCGTGACAAAGGGCCTGATAAACTTGTCACACACACATTTTAAGTTTGCAAGCCCATGAGCATGTGAACAGGCAAAGGCCAAGCCCGAACAACCATAGCTAGCTACCCAATTTTCACTTCAGCCCCTCTTCTTTGCAGGACTTCCCACTTATCTGGTACTTTAAAGGCACGGACAACAAAGCCACAATAAGGGATCGGGGCTCGGTGGTTCTCCCTTGTGGAGAAAATGTTCACTCTGGAGCAGGTGGCTATATTAAGGACTGACACAAAGAAGAAGATATTTCCCGCTTATTATGTAAGTGAGGTTGGACTGTAATCTAGAGCAGAAACTGTCTTTCACTGCTTTTATATAACCTCTCCCTCAGTCAGTTTATGCTCAATAGACATCATCCTTTAACATTTTTTACATTGCTTATTTACTGGGGCAGGACAAGCATGCAAAGGCCAGAGGACAGCTTGCAGAAATGTGTTCTCACCACCATACAGGCTCCAGGGATCAAACTCAGATTGTCAGGCAGGATTGGTGGCAAACACCTTTATCCTCTGAGACATTTCCCTGGCCCAATTTTTTAGTGTTTTGACTAGTTCAGTGAATACTGATCTAGGCATTGTGCTGGGAACTGGCTGCAAGGGTTGGACAGATGGATCCATTGGTTAAGGGTTCGTTAGAAGCAAGAGAACTTGAATTCAATCCCCAAAACACACACACACACACACACACACACACACACACACACACACACTCAAAGTAATATGCCTGTTATTTTAGCTCTTGATCCTTAGAGTTCATTGGCAAGCCAGTGTAGACTAGTTGATGAGCTCCAAGTTCCATTGGAGAGCCTATTTCAAAAACTAAGATGGGTGGAAGCTTACAACTGTCTGTAATTCTAGTTCCAGAGGATCTGATGTCCTCTTCCAGCCTCCATAGACACCAGGCATGCATGCAGTACATTATGTGTGTGTGTGTGTGTGTGTGTGTGTGTGTGTGTGTGTGTGTGTGTATTGACACATTTGAGCAAAACATTCATATACATAAAATAAATAGGTAAGTAAGGTGGAGAGTAATTGAAGAAAACACTCAACGTGTCTATCTTACATACATCTATACATGCTCCTACACATGCATGAGGACACATGCACAGAAACACACACACGCACACCAAAAGTATCTGTCTATAAACAAGAATTGTTATTGAAGTATTAAACTAAAAAACTGTTCTGCTAAAATACCTATAGGTTAATCTAGGAGCTCTCTCCTCTTTCTCTCTCTCTCTCTCTCTCTCTCTCTCTCTCTCAGAAGTGAACCATAAATTTCCTTGGGGTCCAAATAAAATAGCTTTAATTAATGATATTTTCTCCAGGAAACCGTACTTAAAACAGACTTGGACTTCAGTACATTAAACTTGAGACCACAGCTCTTGGTTTGTGGTTTCTGGCTGGCTCTAATTGTTTAGCCTTTTCAAGAATTTCATGTTAAAAGTCAAAAATTTTAGTCATCACTTTATCACCAATTACACAGGTATCGGCATATATAACCATGTTTTGTGAATCTGCATAAATCACATTATCTCACCATAGTTTTCTCAGAAAGTGTGTGTTGTATGGATGTGTGTGTGTGTGTGTGTGTGTGTGTGTGTGTGTGTGTTAAACTTGACCAAAGCCACTTATTACTAACATTTTTCCCTCAGTTAAAATTCATAATTCCCAAGACAGGCATGGTGGCGCATGCCTTTAAATCTAGAACTCAGGAGGCAGAGGCAGGTGAATGTCTATGAGTTTGAGGCCAGCCTGGTCTACAAAGTGAGTTTCAAGACAGCCAGGGCTGTTACATAGAGAAATCCTGTCTTGAAATATAAACAAACAAACAAACAAAATTAATAATTCCCTCTACCAACATTACCTTTTGATTTTTTTTAAAACCACTATGTTCTCCAGACACTTGTTGCAAAACTTCTGAGATAGGGGCCTGAAGAGATGGCTCAAAGGACCAAGGTTCAGTTCCCAGCACCCACAGGGCAGCTCACAACTATCTGTAATTCCAAGATCTGACACCCTCATTCATACATGGAGGCAAAACACCAACACACATAAAACTTTTAAAAATTAATTTTTAAAAAGACCCTTTCTAAAAAAATAACTTTCTGAGATAGATAATAGAAAATACTAGCCGGGCAGCGGTGATGCATGCCTTTAATCCCAGCACTTGGGAAAAAGAGGCAGGCTGATTTCCAAGTTTGAGGCCAGCCTGGTCTACAGAATGAGTTCCAGGACAGCCGGGGCTACAAAAAGAAAGCCTGTCTAAAATAAAAAAATAAAATAAAATAAAAAAAAAGAAAAAGAAAAGAAAGGAATCTTTAAATCTTAAAATAAGAAGTATTACCTCAATTTCTGCCCAATGAATGTTTCATTAGCTTCTGAGTTAAGAGTCGTGATTGTTTGGAAGTGCTTTGTCCCCACCAAACATAATTGAAAATGTAATTACCAACATAATGTTATTGTGAGGCTGAGACTTTCAAAGGTGTATGACCAGAAGGGTGGAGCCTCCATAATGGGATCAGTATAGTTCTTCTGGACTCTGGTTAGTCATCAGTTATTCTTAAGGACATGCTCTTACAAATTGAGTTGATTCGTTTGTTCCTTTATTCTGTTCCAATGCACCAGCTGACTGCTCTCATACACTGTCCCACCATGTGACAGAACATAAGGTCCTTGCCAGATGTGACTACTAAAGCTTACACACCCCAATCCTCAGAACCCATGAGCCAAATTAAACCACTTTCCTTATAAATTACTCAGTCTCAAGTGTTTGACTATAGCACAGACTATGAACTAAGACACAACCACTTAGGATTAGTGGCTTAATTTAGCTTCTTTATACACTTTATATATATAAAGTATGTGATGGATCAACAGTTCTAATTTCAAGAAGTATCTTTTTTTAATTAAAAGTTTTACATTTTATTATAGATCTTGCCTAAAGACAATAGTTATTTTTAATCTTGACTGTGTACCTCCAAAATATTTAGACTATCCACTTTAATACACCTGGGCTTCTCATGAGCTTCTTTACTTTTATTATAATGTTTACTATTTTTATTTTTGTTTTTGTTTTTCTTTGCTTTTCAAGACTGGGTTTCTCTTAGCCCTGGCTGTCCTGAAACTGTCTCTATAGATCAGTCTGGCCTGAAATTCTGATGTCCACCTGCCTCTGCATGGCAATCCTGGGATTAAAGGTGTGTACTACCACTGGCTGGCTCAATTCTTTATTTTTAATTCTTTGCTTCTATAATGAATTATTTGTAAAATAGTTTATAACATATCACTCAAGCAGTTTTTCATCACGTGCTGTGGAAATAGAAACTAAGATCAAAAAGAAAATTAAAAGAAGCCAAAGCAATTTCTTTTCTTATTACTCTAAAGCAGAGATGTTTTGGTATTATAATTTTTAAACAGTCTTTCCATAAAAATATTTAAGATAATAGTTTAAGTTTCCAGTAACACCATAAAGCTTCATCACTCAGCAGTGTGACTGAAATATTGGTGGAAAAATTAAACATTAAAGATGAAACATGTGGGAAGGCCAAATCAAATGGAAGTAAAAAACGACCCAACCAATATTAAAGGAAGTTCCATGTGCTCAACTAAATAACCACTGTTCACAGCAGTATATAACCTTGGTGGAAAAATATACTCCAAATACAAAGTTCCCCACAAACTTTTAAAAAACAACTCCTGGAATCTTTGTTTATATAAATTATTTAACTGAAGTAAAAAATTGTAAATAACACATATAGAGGCTACATGTAATAACATACAGACATATTTGGAAGGATGTAATTCCTGTCACTATTCAGTGCTTTTGAGGCTACATTTGCATGAGGGAGACTTTTTAAAGATTTAATTTTATTTTTAATCTTGCCTAGGTATGTGTGTCTGTGTGTGAGTTTGTGCATGTGAATGCAGGTGGCCTCTGAGGCCAGAGACACCATGAGCCTCTGGAGCTGGAGTAACAGGCAGTTATGAGCCACCTGATATGGGTGCTGGGAACCAAACTCTGATCCTCTGGAAGGGCAGCAAGTGCTCTTAGCAGCTAAGCCTTCTCTCCATCCCTGAAGGAGACTTTTTTTTTTTTTTTGGTTTTTCGAAACAGGGTTTCTCTGAAGCTTTGGAGCCTGTCCTGGACTAGCTCTGTAGACCATGCTGGCCTCAAACTCACAGAGATCCTCCTGCCTCTGCCTCCTTCAGCAAATCCTACTGGTGTGTGCCACCACAACCAGCGAGGGAGACATTTTTAAACTGAGCTTTTTTAGTTGCAGCTGTCTGTTGTGGAAGAGCCTAATGTAAAGCCAAGTAAAAACTAACTCCTTTGCTTCTTGGATCACAATACCATGGAAACAGTTACAATTCTGGTTACTAATCCT
The DNA here is from genome assembly GCF_903995425.1 of Onychomys torridus. Lineage (NCBI taxonomy): Eukaryota > Metazoa > Chordata > Mammalia > Rodentia > Cricetidae > Onychomys > Onychomys torridus. The sequence continues at coordinate 2,513,332 of NC_050453.1, read as the reverse complement.
AATAACATTGTCTTTTTTTCCAATGCTTCATAAGGTAAAAAAACAGCAAACTCACCTTTACAAAGTAATGTTACCACTTTATATTAATTTTAAAATCCATTCTTATAAATGAAAATAATTATCAGAGCTTTATCAATATGTCCAGATTATTTTGATTATATTTATGTTACAAACTTGACATTTATTTGCCACTCTGAAATCATATGCTTTAACAGAATGCTCTGTCATGAATTAATTCTGGAATATGTGCTATTGTGTTGGTTGTAAATGAGAATAGCTCTACTTTAACAAGCTTAAAGAAAATAGAAAGTTAACTTTAAATATGTAAGTACATAAATATGGCTGAGCCTCATATTAGCTAGACTTGGAAGCCTGGATGATATTATTATTAGGACTTCACACCTCTAATCTTGATTTCTGTCTACATGTCGGCCTCATGTTGATTGATCACCACACTAACTGCTTCTCTGTGGCTGAAAAAGAGGTATTGAAAGATTTACCACAAGTAAGTTTAGCCAACTTTCTGAGTCCCAAGACCATAAATTCCTCTAAGTAAGGGGGGAGTCATTATTTCAACTTAAGTGGGCTGCCCTATTAAATATTTCATGTTCCAGAGCAGTCCCCCATGGTCATGGAAGGGTGAGGGCAGAAGATGTTATACCTGTATTAGGCACTTTTTAAAATCATCATGACCAAAATATCTGATAGAAACAAGAGAATATAGTTTTAGTTTGGCTCAAGAATTCAGAGGTTTCAACCAGTAGTTACTTGGTCACAAAACTTCATGCTGAAGAGGTTCTCCACTTGTGACACACAAGAAGCAGACACACAAACAAGAAGGGACCAAGGACAAAATACCATTAAGGACCTGTCTCCAGTTACCTACTTCCTCCAACTAGTTTTCACTACCTGAAGTTCTCAGAACATCCCAGGATAGTCCCACCCAGCTGGGCACTAAACATGTAACATACAAGCCTGTGGGAGACATTTCATATTCACTCTGTATAAGATCCGTGTGACCCGTCTTGCTGAACTCTAAGAAAGAAGAGAGCAGCCAGAAAGAAGCTGCTGGATAGAAAAGGTTTAAATGGTGACTTACAAGGAACTCTTTAGACATCCATCCCAACACGCACAACCTTCAAATTCTTCCAAGAACTTTTCCTCTCAGCATACTTCATAGGGGTTTCCTTTGAGCAGAGACAACCAAAAGAATTATCTACAACAATGAAAATAGTCTGTACTTGTAGCCACATAGTAGCCAGGAGCCATTGGTGAATGAACACTTGAAATGTAGCTGGAACAAATGAAAAAAAAAAAAAGGAACTTAGTTTTATTTAATTTTATTAAATGAAAAAGCCACATATAAATAGTATGTTAGTCAAGGTTCTCTAGAACAGCAGAACAGATTGATGCATATGTATATATCTATCTGTGGATCGATGGACAGATAGATGATTGATAGATAGATAGATAGATAGATAGATAGATAGATAGAAAATAGGTACGTATATAGACAGACAGAGAGATAATTAAAGAGAATTGTGGTGATATATTGTGTACTTTAATAAAATTTGTCTGAATATCAGAGACCAGAACAAGCCACTAGATTAAACGTAGAGGCCAGGCAGTAGTGGCACACACCTTTAATCTTAGCACTCTGGAGGCAGAGATTTGTCTAGATCTCTTTGAGTTCAAAGCCACCCAGGACTACATGAGATTGACAGGAAATGATATGGCTGGGCAGAGAAAAGTATATAAGGCTGAGGAGTCCTAGAGTTAAGAGGTCTTAACTTGGTCTCTCTGATCTTTCAGCATTCACCCCAATATCTGGTCTGTGGGTTTTTTTTATTATTAAAAGACTATTTAACATTTGAGCTACAGAGGATTCACTATGATAGGAGCTGGATAGTCCAACAACTGCTGCCTATGCACTGTAGAAGCTGAGAAGCTAGTAGCTGCTCAGCTCACAAAGCTAGAGGCCTCGGCAGTCCCACCCTGCTGCCAAAAGCCTGAAAAGTTCCTAGAGAGTCACTGGTATTTAGTCCACACTGAAAGCCCAGAGACACTGGAGGCTGATGCTGAGGGTGGTCACAGTAGAGACAGGCGCACTCAGTCAGGAAGATGGGCAAGCAGACAAACAACACTTTGTTCTTAGACCTCTTCATATCTGGATCATCTTTTCAAAGGGGCTGCATCTTCTAAAGGAATGTCTTTCCCCACTGGATTATTCTTTTTGGAAACGCCCTCACAGACACATCCAAAAGTGTTTCTCTTCTCTTAGTTGATTCCTGACCCAGTCAGGTTGGCAATCAAGACTAGCCACCACAATTAATGTACACTTTATTCTACAGTACACAAACAACATAAATGCCATTGTAGTATTCAGACATGCTTCTAAAGGTTATTCAGGTGGAACTGGTAGAAAGAGAGCAGTAATAATTTCTCATGTGTGGCAGTGCTGCCTGGTAACCTAGTACCCAAGAATTAATGCTGTGTGGAGGTAAAGATCAGGAAAAGAAAACAGAAAAATTAAATTAGAATAATTACTTCTTCCCTTCTAGGAAGGGTTTTTGCCAAGAATTGTCTTCTTCTATGGACAGCGCAGTAATAACCAAAACCAAGCATGGGACATTCTAGAATTATTTTATTAATTTAGATTAAATGGTAAGGTTTTTTTTTTTCAGTTAGTTTTCTGTTTTGTTTTGAAGTAGGGTTGAGCTGTGTATTTAAAAGCAGCCTAGAACCCACTCATCAACCCAGGCTGGTCTCAAATGCTCAATCCTCCTGCCTCAGCTTCCTGAATGACGGGATGATGGATTTGGACATCACACGCAGTTTAAAGTGATAGTCTCTCTTCCAGCCCAGTATAGTTGTAATGGCATCACACAGGCTCTACCAAAGAAAGATGAGCTAGCTCAGAAAGTTACTTGCTACCCTCCACTCCTTCCGTTCTGCCTTCCAAGCCATTCATGCAGACAGAAGGACCACCCACACTGCTCCTCCTGTTCCGCTGTAAACATAGTGTTATTCCTGTATAATCTTGGTTACAATGTTCTCATGGTTCAAGGAAGTGATTGCTGTTGGATAACTGAAGAGCAGAACACTGCAGGTTGGTTTGTCTGTCTGTCTGTCCTTTGGTTTGCTAGTGTGACACTAAGCCACAACCATGGCCTCTACACTGCAGCTTTCTGAGAGAATAATAGCCCAGCATGGTCTATCCTGTGAGCATGGAAGCATGAACAGAACTTCTAGACCAATTTAACACAAAGTGATCAAGAAACACATGCTTAGTAGGATATAGGATCCAGCAGCTAAATGTTCTTATTCATAACAAAGTACATTATCTTGTTCTAAGCAGGATATTTAAAGATTTTTCCCACAGCTGAATGTTTCTATGATAATGACAAGTGACATTTATATAATGATTTTCACTGAAAGGCCAAAAAAAATGTACCATCAACCTTTAAAAATAATATAAATATGTCACCCACAGTAAAAGTAGCCATCTATCACACAGTATGCAAGAAGCAACTTTTAGAAGCCCCCAAGAGCATATGTATAGAAAGGAAATTGAATTCTTTGCCTAAAATAAATTGTTAGATGAGAAAAAATTATCTGTTATTATGGAACAGTCATTCATTCTCTTTGGTTTATGTAACTACCATGTGTGGGTCTCTCTTCATGAAGGTCATAGAAAGCAAGAAGCACTTATTGTTTGTATCCAACACAAATGTGAACCATTATTCTTTATATGAAAATAGATATTTGGGGATTGGAGAGCTGGCTCAGCAGTTAAGAACATTTACTGCTCTTGTGAAAAGACTGGAGATTAGTTCCCAGCACCTACATCAAGCAACTCACAACCTCCTGTAATTCTAGCTGGAGGGGATCTAATGCCCTCTTCTGGACTCCACAGGGACCTGTCCTCACACATGTATAAACTTCCAGGCACACACACACACACACACACACACACACACACACTCATAATTTTTAAGTCATTAACAATTACATGCTCAGTGTCTTTTAATATTTGTTTTTGTGCCTACATAGGCATACATGTTTGTATCACGCAGCACATACATGCCTGTGTGTGTGTGTTCAGAGAACAACCTGGAGTGATGGTCCTCAATTTCTACCTTGTCGGAGGCAGTGTCTCTCTTGCTGTTTGCTGGATTATAGACATGTGCCACATCATCTGGCTTTTACATGACTTCCAGGGATCCAGACTCAGGTTGTCAGGCTTGAATGGCAAGTCTTGAATCTCTCCAACCCTCAATATAGTTTTGCTAAAAGACTGAATGAATTATAAAAGCCCAGGATACCATGGACCCTTCACATTAGTATTTATTAAGCTTTAATGTGGATACTGTACAACAATCAGATAAAATAGTTGTTGAAATTGTAATAAAGAAGGGCCTGGAGAGATGGCACATCAGTTAAGAGCACTGGCTGATCTTCCAGAGGATCCAGGTTCAATTCTCATGGCAGCTTACAACTATCTGTAACTCCCGTTCCAGGGGATCTGGCACCCTCACATATACATGTAGGCAAAACATCAGTGCACATATCCTCCCCCTCTTTCCTGCTCACCAAAGACATGTTCTTTTTTTTTTTTTTTTTTTTTCTGGAGCTGAGGACCGAACCCAGGACCTTGAGCTTGCTAGGCAAGTGCTTTACCACTGAGCTAAATCCCCAACCCCAAACTTCATGTTCTTGCTCTGCCTCTCTTGCAAAAAAAGAAAGAAAAAGAAAAGAAAAAAGGAAGGAAGGAAGAAAAGAAAGGAATCAAAATAAAACAAAAGTAAGATAAAACAAAACCCAGAGGGAAAGTGGAATCACAGAAAAAACATGAAGTTTGTTCATGTGCTGGCCAGCTTCTCCTCCTGGGCATGGACCCTGCCCTGGAGTGTGGCTGATGTGCCCACACTCTGCTCTCCTGACATGTAAACTAATGCCTTTTATTTCAAGGGAAAACAACCTATTACAGGACTGTGGCACTTCCTAAGGCCTCAAAGACTCAATTTACACAGTCTTATGGTTGGAGTAGCCTCTATAAATCAGGATTTGAATATTTGGTACCCAGATAGGGGTACTTTGTGGAAACTTGGAAAAGGGGAACCAAGCTGTCAGTTACCAGGGCATGATTCTTGGCTGTGTATATCCGTGCCCACCTCTCTCTCTTTCTCCTCCCTCCTTTCCTTCTCTTCTCTCTCCTTCCCCCTCTCAACTCCCTCTCCTTCCTAGTTGGCCATGTGACATTTTTGTCACAGTGTTATGGAAATAAAACACAGACATGCAATTTCAGAATTTTAAATTATGTGCTATGACTTGGAAGTGAATTGTGAGACACTTAAGCAAAATTTATTTTTAATAACTGTGGTAAGCTTTCACTTCATGAAAATGCTCACTAAATTTAAGAAGTGCTGCAGAATCTTATTTTAAAAATGACAGTTGGGGGCTAGGGAGATAGTTCAGTGGGTAAAATGATTGCTATGTAAGGTATGGACCTGAGTTCAAATCTCCAGAATCCACAAAAAGTCAGATACAGTAGCACCTATCCCAGTGCCCCCACAGTGAAATGGGAGGTACAGACAGGAGAGTCACCAGATGCTTTGGGGTGGGCTAGCCTGACATACTCAGTGGCAAATAATAAGAGACCCTGTCTCAAGTCAAAGTCAAGTTTGACACCAGAGTTTGCCCTATAACCTCCACACGCACTGTGGTATATGTATGACTGCATTCATACACAGGAACGCACAGACACAGACATACAGACCACACACACACACACACACACACACACACACACACACACACACATTTTGAGAAATCATAAAAGTCATTTTCTAGTGATTACTCAAGTAACCCCATTTTCTCCAAAAATACATATTTGGTTTAGCTTTTAATAGAAAAGGTAACAAACAAAGCAATAGATACTGCTATTACAGGCCTGTGTGTGTGTGTGTGTGTGTGTGTGTGTGTGTGTGTGTGTGTGTGTAGGGTTTGTAAATGTGAGCCAACACTCATGGATAGCCTGCAGCAAGGGGGCACATTGTGGCAAAGTGTGCATGGAGGGGCTTACTGAAAGAAAAGGACTCTAAGAATGAGGAAGATTTATTGAAATTTGAAATACGACGTTGAAACAAATCATTCCTTAGAAGGGATGGAAGTGGTGCCAACATTCTGGGAAACAGTTTGGCAGTTTCATAAAAAGTTAAACACTCCACCTACCATATAATCTTGTCATTCTTTGTCTAGACATTTAGCCAAGAAAAAGCATATGCCCATGCAGAGACTGGTACATGAGTATTCAGAGCTGCGGTGTTTGAGATTGTCCCACATGCTCACCAAGTGACTGGGCTACGTTCACACAGTGGAACCACTTCCTAGAACAAACTGCCGGTACAGCCAGCATGATGGCGCCTCAGCATAACTACGCTAAGAGAAATAAAACAGGGAGAAAACAAGTAACTTTGTAATTCCCCTTAAAAAGGACTAAAACACAAATTACATAATCCATGGCGACAGAGAGTCATTAGTTGTCACCTGGGGGTTAGGGGCGTAAGCTGTACTACAGCACAGGAGAGAGGTTTGGGGAAAAGTGTGTGGTGGCTTGGATGAGAATGATCCCCACAGGCACTTATGTTTGAATACCTGGTCACCAGGAAGTGAAACTGTTTGGAGGATTAGGAAGTGTGGCCTTGTTGGAGGAGGTGTGTCACTGGGCAGTGGACTTTAAGGTTCCAAAAACCCATGCCATGCCAAGCCCAGTCTCTCTCTCTCTCTCTCTCTCTCTCTCTCTCTCTCTCTCTCTCCCTCCCTCCCTCCCTCCCTCCCTCCCCTTCCTCCTTCTCTCTTTCTCTCTCTCCCTCTGCCTGCTGCCTATGGATCAGGATCTAAAGCTCTCCACCCCACACTTGCCTGCCTGCTGCCATGTTCCTCACCATGATAATAATGGACTAAACCTCTAAAACTTTAAGCAGGGGCCCAGTTAAATGTTTTCTTTTGTAAGAGTTATCTTCAATGGAAGGGATGCCTGTTTTCCATCCAGAAGGCTGTGAACGAAAGTGCTAGTACCTGGTGACATCTGCTATCCTGTAAAGCCAGTCTTGATCAAGTCCCCCAGATTCTGAGTATTGTCTCTCAGTCAATAGAACCTATCTCTATGCTCATTAAAAAACCTTCCTACATAGGCCCTTATCCTAAGCACTGTTTGGCTGTGGTAAAGGTCACAGGTGCTTTGCTAAAGAGACGTGCTTTATAAGAGAGTTTTGATGTAGCCTTACCTAAAGTTTTGTTGTGATAACTGTCATATGGAAACTTTCCCCCAAAGGTTTACTGTATTTAAATGTGTAAGAAAAATAAAGTGCTTGAAGAGACTCCAGAAGTTTTTGCCCCGGCACTGGCTAAGTGGTACTGATCTGAGTTTCATTTTTGCCTCATGCAGATTGTTTCCCTGCCAGTTCTGATGCTTGCAGAGATCCCCACAAATGTTTTGTGTAATGTACTCCAGCATAGAACTCACTATGTGGCCCAGACTGGCCTGGAACTGTTAACCTTTTTCCCTCAGTCTCCTGAGTCCTGAGACTAAGGCCTGTGCTTCCACACCTATGTGGCTTAAACATGTAATCTTGATTGTGGCAGTGGTTTCATGGGTGTATACCTCTTTTAAACATATCAAATCACATAAATACATGCAAATTATTTTCAATTTTGCTTCAATAAACTAGCTGTTCTTGGGGCTGGGAGATGGCTCAGTGGTTAAGAGCACTGGCTGTTCTTCCAGAGGTCCTGAGTTCAAGTCCCAGCACCCACATGGTGGCTCACAACCATCCACAATGAGATCTGGTGCCCTCTTCTGGCCTGCAAGCATGCATGTAGACAGAACACTGTATACATAATAAACTAGCTGTTCTTAAAAATGAAAGAAGAGTGCTGGCGGCGGCGGCGGTGACACACTTTCATCCCAGCACTCGGGAGGCAGAGGCAGGCGGATTTCTGTGAGTTCGAGGCCAGCCTGGGCTACAGAGTGAGTTCCAGGACAGGCTCCAAAGCTACACACAGAGAAACCCTATCTCGAAAAATGAAAGAAGAAGGAGGAAGAGGAGGAGGAGGCCAGGTGTAGTGGCACATGCCTTTAATCTCAGCACTAAGGAGGCAGAGGCAGGTGGATCTCTGTGAGTTCAAGGGCAGCCTGATCTACAGAGCAAATTCCATGCCAGCCAGGGCCACATAGTGAGACCCTGTCTCAAAAAGAATGAGGAAAGAAAGAAAGGGGGGGAAGGAAGGAACAAAGGGAGGAAGGAAGAAACCAGTATTCCTAATTGCCTTAGTTCCCTCAACTTGATAATATTCTTTATTATGACCACATTTTTCCAATATATAAGAAATATATAATATACGTGTGTGTGTGTGTGTGTGTGTGTGTGTGTGTGTGTAAAATGGCCAGCACCTACACTAACCTACTTGATCAGTTCTCAGCTTATACAAGAAATCAGTTGGAGGACTGGGTAAGAACTCTGCCATACTGCATAGACTAGAGAGTGCGCCTCCCTTCTTCTGCCTTAGTTCTGATAATGATCTGAGCCATCCCTGACTTCTCCACTGTGCAAAGGGCTCCCAGTAGTGCACACCTCTCCCCACCTGCTGTTCCCAGCCCACCGTGATCTTTCATTAGTGACCAAAGCCCTCCACTCAGCAAATGAACACACAGTTGAAGACCTAGGACAGAACATCCCAGGTGGGATGGACCTGGAGTACTCCAGTTAATAAGATTCTAGGCTGCAATTTTACATACCTATTATCCATCACAAAGCGAACAGTGATTCCACTCATCTCTGCCCTGGAAGGAAACACCTGGAGTGAACTCAGCAGCAAGATGTTTCCAATTATAGTCTATGAGGGAAAAAAGGTTAAAATGCTGATATTTAGTCTGAAAAAGAAACGACTCAGGGATTCTATGATAATTGCTTTTCAAATAATGGCTGTCAGATGAAAGGGGTCAGGGTCTATGTGGTCACAGGGTTAGAGACCAAACCAGTTGGTGGCTGGTGCATACAGTAGATCTGGACTCCTTGTAAGTGCCGGAACCCAGATGGGTACTGTTAGAAGTAGTATCTTTTGGGACAGTGTATATAATAATTGGAGGCTTCATCACAATAAACCAGATTGTGCTAATACTCTCTACTCTGCCTGTATTGGAACAGACTTCTAACAGACATAGTCAAGAAAGCATTTGGTGCATGGCAGATTTGGGAAGCAGCCACTTTCTTCTCCCTTTACTTGGTGGTGGTGGTGGGGAGGGCAATGAGTGTGTGTTTTCAGCTCTCCCACTCATGCCTCATTTATCCTTTTGCTCTACTCCCCAAATGTAGCATACTTCTTGTCTCCTAATGGTCACAAAGTGAAGTGAAAAGCAATCAATGTCTGACTGGGACTTTCTACTTCTAACTCTGGTTCTAAGACAAGCTAGAATTGGCCTCCATCTTGAAGAGGCTTGCAGGAGTAAAGGAGCAGGACTGTGGAAAATGAGAATGTGTTTCAACATTGTAAAGGCTAGATGAGGGGCGACTGCTCCCCAAATCTTGTGAGGTGTTTAGAAATGGCATATTCAAAGTGATGATCCAGGCGGAAGGTTGCAGGGTAGAGTACAGAACTGGCTGAACCACGAGGAGAAGACACTGTGGTAATCTAAGAGGAAGAGGGGAAAGCATGGGCAGAGGTGGGTGTGGTTGATATATTGTGCACCCCATTAACTTATCTGGGGTCAGAGAACAGAACAGCCCCTAGAGATAGAGGCCAGAAAAAGGTGGCACACACGCCTTTAATCCTAGCATTCCAGAGGCAGAGATCCATCAGGATCTCTGTGAGTTTAAAGTCACACTGGAAACAGCCAGGCATGGTGACTCACGCCTTTAATCCCAGGAAGTGATGGCAGGAGGCAGAAAGGTATATAAGGCATGAGGACCAGGAACTAGGCTGGTTAAGCTTTTAGACTTTTGAGCAGCACAGTTAAGCTGAGATTCATTTGGATGAGGACTCAGAGGCTTCCAGTCTGAGGAAACAGGATCAGCTGAGGAACTGGCAAAGTGAGGTGGCTATGGCTTGTTCTGTTTCTCTGATCTTCCAGCATTCACTCCACTACTTCGCTCCAGGTTTGTTTTTATTAATAAGAACTTTTAAAATTTGTGCTACACAGAGGAAGAAACATGAGATGGGAGAGAGGGGTAGGTATATGAGAGGAGCTTTGAAAACACTGCTGGATGTTATAGCTTGACCAGTTTGGGGAGTTACTTGTTCCACTCCAGCCATATGACCCTGAAAGGGACCAATGTTCCCCATGTGTCTGCCCATTAGCCCTGATATCATGAAGAACACAGCTAACCTTTAGAAAGATTGCAAACATCTCTCCAAGAAAACTAGTCAGGCCAGCAGTTGAGGAGGTGGCTGTGATAATGCCAGGTGCCATGCTCCCTTCGATGCAGTCTCTCAGTTTGCATTTGCACTAAGAACTTCCAGCCCACAAGATCTTAACCTTTGCCAAGTAGGCCATCCAAACACGAAGTGAAGCCAGGTGCCCCCTTCAGTGTGTTAAGCATGTAGGTCTTCTCCATAAACTTCTGTCTTAGAATGGCCATGTATTTTCTTTGCTCCTGAAATAAAATCAGATGTTTCTTAAATATAAGCAAGATCAAATTCAAAATAATGATTAAATAGCACAATTCTAATAGTCATAGCCAAATTATCATCATGTATCTAAATATTCTTTTATGCACAGGTATTTCTCAAAGTGTGGTCCTTAAAACTGCCTCTAGCTGGGCGATGGTAGTACACACCTTTGATCCCAGCACTTAGGGAAGCAGAAGCAGGTGGATCTCTGAGAGTTCAAGGCCAGCCTTGTCTACAAAGTGAGTTCCAGGACAGCCAAGGCTACACAGAGCAACCCTGTCTTGTAAAAACAAACCAAGCAAAGCAAAACAATGACTCTGTGCAAAATTTTCCAAATTCATAGAAAATGAATTAGAACCCACAGAGCAGAGACTTGAGGATCCAAGACAGTCAGGTGTTGACAATGGGAAGGGAACATGAGCTTCATTTTTAAAATATAATTGGAAAGGAAACTGTGTTGCATAAAAAGCATAATCTTCATAATGACTCTTGTACAGCTTAAGCTTAAGTCCCTCTCCATGAAGATCTATTTTAAGGGCTGTGACCCTGGTGCTGGGGAGCAGAGGCAGGTATATCCCAGGAACTCCATGGCCAGCTAGGCTAGCCAAAATGGTGAGCTTTGGGTTAAGCAAGAGACATGTGCACCCTCACCACACGTGAAAATTATTAAAGTAATAACTGAAAGTATGACATAATAAAGACCTTTGTGAAAATGTATGTTCTAGAAGAAAGAAAAGAAAACCCTTCTTTTGTGTCCTTCTCAGTAGTTTTTCAGTAACTATCTCTTTCTAACACAGTAAGGGACCCTAGAAGAAAGGCAGGTTTTAGGACACAGGAGCTCAGTGTACAAGAGAAACCCTTGGAAGCCTAACAGTGATAAAGGAAGAACCAGGGACACCTGCTAATAGACACCAAGCACAGAAGGCAGAGTTCTGCAGCCAATCAGGAAGCTCCACAAGGAAGACTGGACTGAACATACCTGCACACCTTAGTAGGGCATTTAGATGCTGAGTAGTGATAGACATAGAAGAAAAGTTTAAAAAGTTATATTTTAGACTTATTATTTCCTATGTATGAGAGTTTTGCTTGCATTGTGTATGTGCACTACATTTGTGACTGCAGAGGTCAGAAAAGGGGAATCTAATTGCTTAGAACCAGAGTTCTGAATATCTGTGAACCACCAAGTGTGTCCTGGGAATTGAACCTGGGGCCTCTGCAAGAGCAAAAAGTGCTCTTAACCACTGAGCCATCTCTCCAGCAGCTCTAAGAATTTTTTTTTTTAGAGAAATAAAAATACAAGAAGTGCAAGATAATGATCCACTTCCATTTGCAAGAAAGGAAACGCAGTCATAGCTTACAACACTGAGCTCTGGAAAGCGTTCACTTTGTCATCTGAATGTGAAAACTGACCTAAAACAGACACAGTTCAGTGTTTCAACGAGGGTCTCTCTCTCTCTCTCTCTCTCTCTCTCTCTCTCTCTCTCTCTCTGTGTGTGTGTGTGTGTGTGTGTGTGTGTGTGTGTGTGGAGGGTAAGCCAACCCCCACCACAAGTAAAATAGATTATGACTAAAACTGAAAAAATCACGTAGTAATAATACAAGTGCTATGCTAAGTTACAGTGTAAATACCAACACAACCAGGTGAGCAAGGGGTATGGTGGCCCTTGAGAGAAAGAAAACAGGGCTGGAAGAACAGAATCGTGTTATGTATTTGTACAGAAAATCTTGCTTCTTTTTTTAAACTCTGTGCATATGTAACTTTGATTCTTCTTGAAAAGAGGGGATCTGTTAGTCTTAGTGACAGAAATGCACAAGCTGAGATGGTCTCACAATTGGTGTGTCAGAATTTGTACTCTCAGAATGCAAAACTAAGACACTAAAACAACACTAAAAAGGCACGAGAGGCTTACATTGTGATCAAACCCCCTATGAGGGAAAGGGAAAGGTAATAAGCCCTCCACTCTCTGTGCAGGGCTGGCCTTGTGAAGAAGAGGAATATAGAATGGGCCTCTGTCTATTATACAGCTGAGCTCTGCTAGTCTGTTACAAAGCTCCAGAACAAAGATGGAGAAATGGCCACACCCTCCCCACCATCCCACAACCGCCTTCCTCTGTCTTTGTCCTGGTCTCTGCCTAGAGAGAACATTTCCTGTCTTGTCCGTGTCCACAAGTCTTGCAGTAACCCGTGGTGCACACTGTCTCCTTTCTTGAGAGGGGACTAAAGGAAGAGCTCAGTGGAGTGAACCGCAGCACCCTTCTCCACCATGGGTCAGAGAGCACACCTGACAACACTGTCCTCCGCTTGTACTCCTCATTCCAGATTTTACCCACGCTCTTGCTGGACCTCTCCATTTCCTGCCTGGTGGCTTGGCCAAGCCTACATTTGTCAGAAGCCTGAGCCCCTGACTCAGACTAGAGTGGCTTCTCTCTTCCATACAGTCACATGAAAACCAAGATGGTTTCAAGAGGTCTACTAGTAGCATAGACCTGTAATTACAGCGACTCAGGAGGCTGAGGTAGGAAGACTGCTAGTTAGAAATCACTCTGGGCTATGAAATGAGATCAGGGCCTGCACGGACACCTTAGTAAGATCTTACCCGCCTCACCCACCTAACACCCCCCCCCCCCCCCCCCCGCTCCACCAAAATTAAATACAAGTCAAAAGGGGTTAGAGCTTAACAGCACAGCATGCCTTGTATGCATGAGGTCCTGGGTTTAATTTTTTAAAGCACTGTGTTGAGCTGGAGTCCAGTACCTCTTTCATGCTGACTGCATTCTAATGATCATTGCAGTCACATGCCACAGTTGTAACAGCAGGGCCATAGGACCTGCTAGATTTCTAGGTCAACCTGGTTCTTGCATGCAAGTGTATTCAAGATGACTGGGCATTTTCCTGGCTTTTATGCAGTCACTTGACTAAATGACGATTGGTCACCCAGCTTCAGAAATCTCTACTGTGTCTATTTTCTGGGAATCTATTCACATTTTTAATCAGTAGGTTTGGAGTCTGAACATTGGTTTTATTTCCATTTGGTTTAGGAATTGAGGCAACTGCACACAGCTTTCTGCTCACACTTGCTTCCTTCCATAGACAAAGTACCTCTTTCTTCCTTCTCTCTCTCTCTCTTTCTGCCTCTGTCTCTGTTTCTCTCTCCTTACCCCCCCCCCCCCCAGAGAAGCCATACTATTTGACTTCCACAGCTCCCTTTTGGATTAAGTCCCCTTGGCAGACCCTAGAATTCAATAATATGGTGATTGAGGGTTTTTTTCCCTCGGGCTCTAGCAGTTAGGGGTCAATAGCTGGCCTTTTTTTGCTTCAGAACCATTATCTCATTGCTCCTGATGAGCATAACTCTGTGATGTAACCTCCTACCATCAGCCCCAACTGACAAAGGAGAGCACATCCGATGTCCCTAGCTGTGCCAGGGTTCTAAGTCACACATCCCTTAAAGTCTGGTAAAGAATGTAGCTTTCAGACCCTCCATTTTGCTGAACTTATTCCCATGGCCCATCTCAGCTTTGAGCCGCCCTGTCACCATCTGCCTTAATCCTTCAGGCATGTCTACCATGCCTAGTGTGGACAGTCCCTCCCTATGGGTTTCTGAAAGCCACCCCTGAGCCATGTCCCTGGATCAAAGAAGCCCTGCTTATTTATCTTTATTTTCTAGCCTCCTGGTCAAGCTCCCTGGTCCCTGCTAGCACATTCTAGCTAGTTCCTGTAGTTGCTCTGGGGCATGATCTCTTTCTTCATTTTGCAGGGACTTGTTTATGTCTGTTTTGGGAGGTTGTTAGTTTTTATATTCTAGGCTGGCCTGGAATTTGTGTCAATCCTCCTGTCTCAACAGATGTGAGTCACCACGCCTGGATTTTTTTTTCCCCCAAGTATAACATGTCTCTAGGTGGGCATCTAGGATTTAAGTCAAGAAAGCAGTTTTCTTAGTGGGGGCAGTACCTCTTGCCTTGTTGGAGAAAAGACTCTGATCTTCCCACCCTGAGGACCTGATGTTAGGTCCTAAAAAATGAAGTCAGCTACTGCAGCAGACCAGACTCCTCAGTTCTCTTCGTGAGGTCCTTCTGACCACAGTAATTCTCTAAATGCCCATGAACATACTTAGTTACATATCTTTTATAAAAAGAAAATTCCTTTAAATATAAAAAAATATGTTGGGGCTCAGCAATGGTCACTGTAAAGGATACAGACATATTCTGTGTTGATCAAGGTTTTTCCAGTTCCCTACATGCCATTACCTACCGTCATCACACACTGCAGCTGATACGTTCAGATCTGGAAAGATTTCCATCTCCCTTCCTTGGCAATTTATACTACAACTCTGAGAAAAGCAACATATGTTGGTGCCAAGCCTCCCCTCCTCTACTGATTTTCACAGCTCTCTAGCAAATATGCATATAAATAGAAGACCTACAAAAAAGATGTTTTGCCATAGAAATAATGAACCCAAAGCACCCCACTGTGCAGTCACAGGGGATCCTGACAATCTGTCTTCCAAAATGTTCAGAGTGTTCTAAGTCAAGAATAAAATATTAGAACAGCTTTACTCTGTATTATTGGCTCTGCCTCCAAGGACTTAAATTGCACCTTGCTTTTCGGTGACAGGGACCAAACAACAACAGTAGACCACATGCTTCCTACTGGTCAGAGTCCCTCTTCTGTTATGAGCCCCAGGCCTTGTGGAGATAGGCTCTGAAGTTTCATTTGAAGTTGGACATAGTACTGTCACTTATTGACTGACCTAGGTTGGATTCTCTCTCTCTACTTCTCATGGACATTCTTAAATCCATAGCACCAACAAGGAGGTAAATGCTCAGAGAGGCAGACTCACTCTCTTGAAGGCAGCCTCACTGACTTTTGTGATCTTAATTTCAATACATTGCCAACACCAACTTGGCCAGCTCGTTTCTCCCTGAGCTTTCCCAAGGCCAGCAACAAATCAGTTACAGTTTCTCTTCTCTTTTACCACATTTTGGGGGAGGGGAGCATTGAGACAAGATTGCACCATGCAGCCCAGACTGCCCTAAAACATCCATCTGTCTCAGCTTCCAACGTGCTGGGATTAAAAGTGTTCATCAGCACTCCAGGGTCTACCTCTTAAACACACGGGTGATAAGTGAAGAGGTGGGAGAAGAAAAGGAAAATCAGTTACAGCTCGAGATTTTCATCTGGTGAATGGACCCTCCCTGTAGAAGGGAGCAATATGACTGGACTCAGAGGTCAAAGTGGCACATTTGCTGACTGTAAACAGACATAAGGGCAAAGAAAAACAGCAAGGCTGATCTGGGCTGAAAATGATTCTGGGTGGTAACTTGAATCTGTAGGAGGAAATAATAAAGTACAAGAAAGTTAACAAAAGCTATTAAAAGATTTATTAATTTATTATGTGTATAGCATTCTGCCTGCATGTTTGTCTGCAGGCCAGAAGTGGGCACCAGATCTCATTATAGATGGTTGTGAGCCACCATGTGGTTGCTGGGAATTGAACTCAATACCTCTGGAAGAGCAGCCAGTGCTCTTAACCTCTGAGCCAGCTCTCCTGTCCTAAAAGCTATTAATATCTTAATGCATTCATTTTTAGGGGAATGTGTGCGCATCTGCTTGTCTGTATGAACACTACATGCATGCAGTACACATAAAGGCCTGAAGAGGGCACCACATTCCCTGAAACTGGAGTTACAGGTGGTTATGAGTCACCTGACATAGACGCTAGAAACCAAACCCAGGTTCTCTGCTAGAATAGCAAATGCTCTTAACATCTGAGCCATTTCTCCAATCCCTTTACATTTACATTTATTTTTACATGCCATTATTCTCAGGTTCTATAGACATTCCTGTAAAAATGATAAGCCAAGGTTGGGGATTTAGCTCAGTGGTAGAGCGCTTGCCTGGCAAGCACAAGGCCCTGGGTTCAATCCTCAGCTTAAAAAAAAAAAAGATAAGCCATGTTTCAAGTGCTTTTCTACTTTAAAAATGCAAAGAACAGCAGGAATAAGAGGGAGTTCCCGGTCTTATGGTTTCTATTGTTGTGAAGAGACACTATGACAACTCTTATAAAGGAAAAACATTTTATTGGGGCTGGCTTACAGTTTCAGAGGCTTAGTTCATTATCATCATGGTGGGAAGCATGGCAGTGTGCAGGCAGACATGGTGCTAGAGAAGGAGCTGAGAGTCCTACATCTTGACTTGCAGGCAACAGGGAGTGGTCTATCTTACTGGGTGTGGCTTTCAAGTATATGAGACCTCAAAGCTTGCCTCCATAGTGACACACTTCCTCCAATAAGACCACACCTGCTCCAACAAGACCACATCTCCACTCCCTTTGGAGGCCATTTTCTTTCAAACCACCATATTCCACTCCCTGGTCCCCAAAGGCTTGTAGCCATATCATAATGCAAAAATGCATTCAGTCCAACTTCAAAAGTCCCCATAGTCTGTAATGGTCTCAAACTTAATTAAGTCTAAAGTTCAAAGTCTCTTCTGGGATTCATATGGAATCTCTTAACTGTAATCCCCTGTAAAATTAAAATTAAAAAAGCAGATCACATACTTCCAACATATAATGGCACAGGATATACATTACCATTCCAAAACATAGGAAAGGGAGCATAGTGAGGAAATGCTTGATCAAAGTCAAGACTGAAAACCAGCTGGGCTAACTCCAAACTCTGCATCTCCAAGTCAGATGTTAAAACACACTCTTCAGGTCTCCAACTCCTTTCACCTTTGTTGACTGCAACACACTTCTCTCTCTTGGGCTGGTTCCATTCCCTGTTAGTAGCTCTCCTCAGCAGGTATCCCATGACTCTGGAATCGCTACATCTTGGGGTCTCCAAAGCAATTCAGGCTTCAACTTCACAGCTTCACACAATGGCCTCTATGGGTCTCCATTCAGGGACACCCCTGACACAAGCTTGGCCTCAGCGGCTGTCCTTATTCACAGAAGAAGTCTCCATAACCCCTTTCTCCTATCCTTGACTCTAAAGCCAGAACCACATAGGGTATTTATAGGAATGCCAAGGGGTGGAGCAAAAGACCTCCCCCGCAGCACAGCCAAGTGCAGACCATCCCAGATACCTGCACTTAGGCCTGTGGTCAAACCATCCTCTCTATGCAGATCTGCTGACCACTAGGAACCTGAAAATGGGCTCCCACAGTAGCCACATGCAAAAAAAAAAAAAAAAAAAAAAATAGATCTTTATAGAAGTTAATTCAAAATGGACAAGACCTAAATATAGGAGAGAAATTTATAAAATTCTTAGAAAAAAGCACATTGACAAATACAATAGGTTCTTAGACATGATCTCAGAACTGAAGCAACAAAGGAAAACCTTTAAATTAGTTTTCATCCAAATTAAAACATTCCATGCTTCAAATAACAGTATCAAGAAAGTAAAAACATAGTCACAAAAGAAAGAAAATACTCCTGTTATATATAATAGAATACCTTTATAAGACTATATGAAAACCACTTGCAGTTCAATAATTAAAATGCAAATATTCTAATTTTAAAATGGACAAGGATCTAAACAAATATTTCTACAAAGGAGATATAAAAATGATGGATCTCTATGAGTCCTAGGCCAGGCTGGTCTACAGTGAATTTCAGAATAGCCAAGGCTTGTGGAGCCCCACAAAGGTTTCCTAGTGAGATCTGAGCTTGCTTTACCCAGCAGGGCTGCACTAGAGGATTGCTTGACCACATGTGTAGTTACCAGGTGATTGGAAGGGTCTGCACTTGGCTGTGCTAGGGGGAGGTCTTTTGCTCCATCCCTTGGTATTCCCATAAAAGGCACTTTAAAAGAGACAGAAGGGGCCAGTGGATATTGATCCAGGCCCTCCTGGGGCTATCTTGTGTTTCTATGTTTCTCTCCCCCTCTATATTTCTATCTAAATATTTCTCACTCCTCCCTCAAGAATGCCCTGGGGAAAAAGTGGAAGCAGGCCTCCCACAGGGACTATACAGTGAAAGCCTGTCTTTAAAATAAAAGATTAGTAAACAAACAAAAGAATGTTGACCACTCAGTTTTCAGTACAAATAAAATCCACTGGAAGAAAAACAGGTCCTAGGCCCTGGTAAAGATAGGAAGTCTCCACGACTTTGTACCCTGTTATTGAGGGAGAAGTAAAAAATGGAGCCATGCCTTTATAAGATACCCCGACAGCCCCTTGAGTGATTCAGTATAGTGTTACCACATGCTCCAGCAATTCCGAGAGCAATGAAAACACCCACCCAGAGTCTGTGTCAAAGGGCAAAGGGTAGAAGGGAGCCAAATACTCACTGATGGGCAATTAAGTAATGTGGTACAAACATATAATACATGGTTGTCCAATCTTCAAAGGACCTAGATGTAGATACTTTTACTGGGTGAAATGTGAAAATATTGTGCCAAGAGAAGCAAAAAGGCAAACACTGTATGATTTTGCTTGTTGGGGTTACTAAAAGTTGTCATACACACGGAGTCAGAAAGTTAAGTAGTGTTGGCAAGCAGGTAGCCCTGGGGAATGGGCACTTCTGTTTAGTGGGTTCAGTTTCGGTTGAAGGTAATGGAAAGTTCTGGAGATAAATAGTGCAATGTGAATGTATGTGAAACTATATAATTGACCTCAATTGATTAAAATTATAAATTTATGTTCAATCACAATTTTTTTTAAAATTCAAAAAGGAATGAAATATGAATTAATCATAAATGAGATATAAGCTTTAAAACATGTAATATAACTCCATTCATAGAAACTGTCCAGAACAGGGGAACCCATCATCTCTGTCAGTCTTCTACTGATGTGAGGAGACACCACAACCACAGCAACTCTTATAAAGGAAAGCATGTAATTGGGGCTGGCTCACAGTTTCAGAGGTTTAGTCCATTATCATCATGGTGACGAACATGGTGGCATGCGGGCTGACATGGTGCTGGAGAAGGAGCTCAGAGTTCTACATCTGGATCTCAAGGCAGCAGGAAGAGAAAGACACAGGGCCTGGTTTTCTTTAAACTTTTATCCCCTTGAGTATAGAATTTAGCTCCATTACACTTCCTGGTGCTCCTTTTTCTCCTCAAACTGTACATCTGGTGTTTTTCCTTGTTCAGCTTGCCCCTTTTCATTATAGATCTGCATAAGCATGGCCACTGATAACCACATGGCAGATTCAATACTAGGCTATCTTGAAATCTCCTCTGCCAATGCCATTAATCCAAAAACTTTCATTTAGCGTCAAGCAGATTTTGTTGGACAGGGACAGAAAGCAGCCATTTTCACCAAAATATCACAAGAACAGTCTCTAGGCCACTTACTATATATATTCTTCTCTTCTGAAAGTTCTTGAGCCAAGCCATCACACTTTACATTGCTCTCAGCACGCCATCTTCCATATTCCTATTAGTATGACCCGTTAGGCCCTACTTAAAGCATTCTATTGCATTCCTAATCCAATGTTCCAAAGTCCACATTCTGCCAATAAGCAGCATGGTCAGGCAGTCACAACAACTGGTACCAACTTCTGTCTTAGTCAGTGTTCTATTGCTGGGAACAGACACCATGACCATGGCAACTCTTATGAAAGAAAGCTTTTAATTGGGGTTTGCTTATCATTTCAGAGGATTAACCCATTATCTTCATGGCAGGGAGTATGATGGCATGCAGGCAGACATGGTGCTGGAGAAGTAGCTGAGAGTTCTATATCTATTTCTGAAGGCAACAGGAAGGGAGAGACACTGGGCCTGGTTTGGGCTTATGAAACCTCAAAGCCCATCCCGAGTGACACATTTTCTCCAACAAGGCCACACCTCCTAATTCTTCTCAAGTAGTGCTATTCCCTGATGACTAAACATTCAAATATATGAGCCTATGGGGGCCATTCTTAGATAAACTACCACACAGATGGAGACAGGAAGTAGTACTTAGGGCAGAGGCAGGGACTAAGGGAGATAGATGGGTGTGATGAGTAATGCTATGGAGCTTGGGAGGTGGTGGAAATGCTCCAAAATTGACTTTGGTGGCATTTACACACACTGGGAACATAACAAGAACCATTTATAGCTATCTGACTGTGTCCTAATGCCTGAATTCACACATCAGTGATGTAATCCCAATGGAACAGTATTGGTTGATGGGACAGCTATGTCCCAAGAGCTCAGCTCTCTTAAGTGGATTAGCTGTGTCCTGTGTAATTGGATTCTTTGTTCTAGAATGAGTTTATGACAAAAGTGAGTTCAGCTCTCTCACTCTCCTCATTCATTCTGCTCTCTCTCTCTCTCTCTCTCTCTCTCTCTCTCCAATGCACATGTGTGCTTCTGTGCCCGTCAGCATTCTGCCATTGGATGATACAACAAGAAAACCCTTACTAGAAGCAAGCCCCCAACAGTGGACTTCCAGTCTCCAGAACTGTAGAGAAAAACTTGCATTTTTCATAAATCACACAGTATCCATTGTTCTATAACAGTACCTCAGAGTGGGATAAGACATTGTCACATTGGTGAACTTTATAGGTTGGAATTATATTTAAGCAAAGCTTATTTTTTAAATTGGCAATAAGACAATTTCTACAGTGCAGTAAAAAACAAAACAAAAACAAAACGTGTCAATGACACCAGAAGGGGAAGTGTTTTTAGAAAACCCTTAAGACTTATTGATGCCCTGTCCCCAGAGGAAAGAGAAATGTTTTTATTCATGGTAAAGATGTCCTGAGAAGACCAAGAAGCCAGCTACCTGTCCAAATCTTACTCAGAGGACTCTGGAGGAGAAAGTGGCCCACAATGACACAGCCACTGATGCCTCTGCTGCTCCCAGGGAGCGGCTGGAACTCACGCTGAGGAGGGGAATGTGTTTCTTTTGCTGTTATGAGAGAACACCAACATAGGTGAGCCAAAAGAGGGAGGGTCTATTCCAGCTCAGGGTTTCAGAGACTTCACTCACAGTGTCTGGCCTCTGGGGATTCTGGGAGCATGGTGAATCAGAACTACATGGCAGTGAGAGAAAGCTCACCTTGTGGAGAAAAAGCAGCGGAGACATGAAGAAGGGACTGGGGTTGTGGGTATCACCTTCAAAGGCACACTCCCAGTGATCTACTTCTGCCAGCTAGGACCCACCTCCTAGAGTTTCTAGAACCTTCCAAACTGCACCATCAGCTGGGGACCAAGCTTCAACACTTGAGCCTATGAGGCACAATTCATATCAAAACATGACAGGTGTTTGACCACTCCTGGAGTGTGAAGGAGACTTGAGGGAGGCGGGTCCAAGCCTCTGAGGGCATTTCCAGAGGATGCAGCTGGGGGCTGTTAGCAGCCAGTGTTCCCAGTTGATGGGTGCTTTGCCTCCTGCAGATCTGAAAAGAGCAGCCTCGGTCCAGCTGCTCCCTGCAGCCCTTGGGTTCACTTTATTCCTGGGGTTAGTTTCTCATGGCAACAGCTACCCAGACTTTTTAATGGGGTATGGAGTTGTCAACTAAATGCCTAAATGGGTAGAAATAACTGAGTTATTAGCAGAGGAGCAACAGGAAGAAGCACTTGTTAGTGCCAGACTTCCTGTAGCAGAGCCAGGAGAATGTGCATAATCATAAAAGGTAAATTTGTTAGATAGCTTTGCATGATCAGAGATTGCACAGTTCAACTGTGGCTGTCTGCATGCTGCAGAGTCAAATCCATCCCATGCAACTGCTCATTCCAGGAAGACAGAAGCTCCAGAACATGAGTGGTCAATGATGCAATTCTCAGAAGGTGAAGGCCTGGAAGCCTCCTGCAGAGTCACTGGCATGGATCACACTGCAAAGCTGAAGAGCTGTGCTTGCTGTCCAGGGCAATGGCGGCAGCAGCAGCAGCTGTGTTGAGCTCAGGAATCCTGGAGTCTGAGCATGTAGACTGCTGTCCTCCCTTTCTGCTTTTGATTTGTTGCAATCCCCAGCCATTGGGTAGTGCTGCCTGAGCTTGGAGTAGGTCTTCCTCCTTCCTTTACTGTCCTCACACATCGATCTTCTTTGCAAGTGTACTCCTAGACTTATCCAGAGGCATCTCTTAGGTCTCTCAATCCAAAACATTGGTGATGGCTGACCCTCCCACATCTAGTCAGAGGTACCAAAAGGAAGAAATTGGGATTATTTTGAAAGAGAGGGGGCAGTTCTGAAAAGCAAAGCTCAGACACATGGGGCCTGAGAGGAGGGGCTAGGTGGGTCTGGAATCTAGACCTCTAAAAAGGGTCATCAGCTCTCTGAGTGGGAGGTGGGCAGGGGGCAAAACACCTCCAAGTGTGGCAGGAGCCACAGCCGCACATGGAATGGGGCTCAACAGGAATGTGAGCAGATAGGAAGTCTTTTCCTTCTTCAGGCCTTCTGGCATCCCTAGTAAAAGCGTCCCACAGAGAGCCAGCTGGCAATGCAGAATCGGGCTTGCAAGGGCCCTAGCTCTCACATCACAGAGTACAGAGGGTGGGTTTGGCACTGAAACACAGTGGCTTAATAACAAGAACAGCCATGCTTAGGAGGACAGGTAGGCTGAGCAGAGACATAGTGCAATGGGGACACAGGCTTTGAAATCAGACTAGGGATAAGATTTTTTTTTTTCTACTTACTGGTTGTATAAACTCAGTAATTATTTTAGCTTTCTGTGTTTCATTTCCCTTGTTTATAAAATGGAGTTGATATCTACCTCATGAGGTTGTTTTGAAAGCATGATTTCTATACAAATCATAGTGGTCTTCACAATTTGTAGTAGTTGCTCAGTAAGTGAGCTAAGATTATTCCTAGGTGGAAGACAGACGGCCAGGAGAGCAGTGGCAGACAACTGCCATGGTGCATGTTTAAGCACTCTGCTGTGAGCTGTAGTAAAAGTCATTGCTGAGACGGAATCAGAAGCTTCTGAAACATGGAGAAGAACTCAGTCACTAGACAGCAGGTTGACTTCCAATCAATGCCAATGTTACTGGTCACCTCCGTCTGGGCCAGGCGTTGCCACAGCCTTGGCATCTTGTTCAAAGAACTGAAGCGCACAAAAAGCAGAGCAGCCAAGGATTTTTAATCTGAAGCAAAGGGAAATATGGAGTAGATATGCTGCAAGAGAGCAGAAGTTCCTCAGCAAGCATGCATTCAACAGCTGAACAGAGCTCACTAATTTGGCTAGCCAGTTTGCCCCAGGAGCCTGGCTCTGCCTCACTGGGATTACAGGCAGGCTACCACCCCCATCTGGCTTTGACTAGGGTCTGAAGATGCCCAGTCCTCACACTTGCACCACAAGTCATCTTCCTAGTTCATGCTTTCACAGTGGAGCAGGTCATCTCAGATTGAAATTCACAGGGGCAAGTCAGTGACCTTAGATGACAGCCTTAGAAGCGGCAACTCCTGATCGATCCCGTGAAGCTTCCTTTGTAGTTTGAACATTCTGGTTTAACCCAGTTTGTGATACTCTTGGTCTTATTTGTCAGTCTGAGTCCTACAGGTGCGCCAACAGGCAACGTGCTAAATGGGGAGCTAGGCACTTAGCCAGCTGCAGCTCCCTAACTGGGTGTGATTCATTGGGGAGGTAGGTGTGCACCCAGCTGCAGCTCCCTGGCTGTGGGAAAGTGGGAGGTAGGTATGCACCCAGCTGCAGCTCCCTGGCTGTGTGGTTAATCACTGCTTTGAAATACACCAGCCATGCAGCTTCTCTGGCTTCCAGAAAAATCACAATGGAACTTTTTAAATTTTAAATTTCACTTTTTAAATTTCCTGAAGTGCTCTCCAGCTCTAGGTTTTTCCGAGCTGCCTCCTCCTTTTGCCCTGCACACTTAGTGAACTTCTCTCTCTCACCTCAGCATCATGGCCTCTTACTGCCTCAGCACATTTAAAACTTCTTACTGACGTATTGGGACCATGCCTTCAGATGTTGCTTGCAAACAGCTGTTGACATGTAGGCAGAAGCAGGTAAAAAGGTAGAAACACATGCAGGAATCATTACGTATGGGCCAAATAGTGCCACTGTGATAGCATGTTAAAATTAGTCCAGGAGTGAGAGCATAGTTTACTGGGCAAAGTGAGGACTTGAATTTGAAAAAATAAAAGTTGGGCATGGTGGAGGGCATCTAAAACTAACTCCCAGCACTGGGAGGCAGACAGCAGAGGGCTGAGTAGCCAGTCAGTCCGGACAAAATGGCCAATTCCTGGTTAGGTGAGAGACCCAGCCTCTTTGTAATAGATTAGTGCCTCAACCCTCATCAGAGAAGCTTCTTTTTGCAGTAGATGGAAACTCACAACTGGCCATCGTATAGACCATACTCATCCTATAGAGAGTACATTGTAAGGTATTGTAAGGAGTGCTCAGCCCTAAAGGAGACATCTATATCACACCCCATCTTTATGGGGTTCAGGGATCATTGAAGAAAGAGGGGCAGAAAAAATTGTAAGAGGCAGAAGCAATGGTGTCTCCAGTGAACTGTTTTTCTGGGTTCAATAGGGCATTGCACAGATGAACTCATAACAGCTGTGACCTCGTGCACAAGACTTACACAAGATCAAACCCAGACTAGATCACAGCGTGATTGGGAGGGTAGACACCAAGTTCCACCCCTAGCTTAGAGCTATTGATAATCGATGAGCTGCTGGAAGAGGGACAGTCAGCTCTCTTCAGAGACGCAGTATGCTCCATCCTACCCCCATACCCTACAAGCAGCAGTAAGTGGATTCAGTGGCTTAAATATGTCTATATGAAGTTGGGAAGGAATGGAGGCAGGAGTATTCAGGGGAAGAATTGGAGGAGAAAGTGCTGCAAGCCACAGGAAAATGTAATGGAACCCAGCTACTATCACAAAAGCTACTACTTGGAAAAACCCTTGACTTTTCCAAAGGTCAAGCCATAGCTTAAGAAGTCTTGGTGATATTTAGTCTTGGTATATATATTAGCTGGTTCCTAATTTTCTTTTGTGCTTCCAAGAACTCTTAACAGTGTTTATCTAAAATACCTATCCAAGGCCAAACAATCTCCTGAACTAAGGTAACACCCTTGTGGAAATAACGCCTGTTCCCTAGGTCCGACAGATAGCTTTATTTTTTGTGCAATCTGAGACCCTCCTTTTCTATTACTAACATTATAGACTCCTAACTTCTTACCTAACTACCTCTAGGAATGTAGACTGAGCACATAGATTCCCTTCTTGATATACTAACTGATATTATGACCATGTAGGAATTCAAGCCTGGTGACCTGGCTGGAGTGGGAGGATTGCTATTGCTTGGGTTTATAATTGAATACCCTAGAGAACTTGTGACAAGAACTGGGAGGGAGAAGGAGGATTTTGACTAGAGAACAAGAGAGAATGGAAGAGCTAGATGGGTAAGAACTGGAGAGGAATGAACTGAGATGGGGAAGAACTAGATTGAAGGGCTAGAAGAGAGTACTAGAGGAACGAGATGGATTATGAAGAAGAGCCAGATGGGGAAGAACAAGAAGAGAAAGAAGGAGATGAGAGAGGAGCTAAGATGAGAAGGAACTAGATGGATGAGAACCTAGATGGGGCAGAACTAGCCTTAACAGCAGAATAGAAGCTGTGTAGAGAGAGAACTGACACAGACTAATAAAGTGTATGGACTAAGGAGTTTCATGTACATAGATTCATTTCATTTCATCAAAGACTCAATTATCAGCTGGTTGTAGATTCTTCCTGGACCCTAGGAGGGGACTCCCCCATAGTACTCAATAGGAATGAAAGGTGAACTTGATCAAAACATACTATATGCATGTATAAAATCCTCAAACAATAAAAAAGAAATAAGGTGGACATAGAGGAAGACACCAGAGGTTGAATTCTGCCTTCCACACTAGTGCATCCCCAACCAACACATATAAAACAAGTAAAAATTAAAAGACCTTTAACAAATGGAATTTAAAAAAATAATTAAAAACTACCCCAAATTTGTTTTGTTTTGTTTTTTGTTTTTTGAGACAGAGTTTCTCTATGTAGTTTTGGTGCCTGTCCTGGATCTCTATCTGTAGACCAGGCTGGCCTTGAACTCACAGAGATCTGCCTGGCTCTGCCTTCCAAGTGCTGGGATTAAAGGAGTGTACCACCGTCACCCAGCTACCCCAAATATTTTTATGATAAGGTTGAAATCTGAAGGTTTTATTTCTGTTTCAGTTTGCCTTGAATTTCATGTTTTCCATGTCCCGTCCCTTGTCCACGGGGCTTTCTCTGTCCTTGACAGACTATCAGATAAGCAATGTCTCTGTCCCCTCCGCTTTTATAATTTTCACATAGTTGTAATGTAGCAATGACTCTTTGAAGTCACAATACGTGCATGGTTTTGTTTTATTTTTGTTACACTTTGAGGCAGAATCTTACTCTGTAGACCATGCCTTAGAAATCACTATGTAGTTCAGAAAGCCTAGATCTTGTGGTAAGCAAGCTTTCCCTCCTGCCTGCTGGAATTAGAGGCAGGAGCCACCCTGCCAGCTGCATACATAGTTTTGCCTGTTCTATGCCACGAACATCTCAAGGCAGCATATTGTGGATTTTGACAAGTGTCTGCTGGAATAATTTATCTTGCCTTGCAAATTTGAACAGTTCATTTAGGACACTGTAAGATGATTGACAGTGCTGAACTCCAAGTCTCCTAATTCAAAGGCTTTTTGTGCCACACACCCACATACGAACAGGTAAGCAGCTGGAGAGCTTTCCAGGAAACATCAGCTGCTCCAGACTTGGGGTGGGTTACCCAGTCATGGACACCAAGGAGTTGATGTGGTAGAATCTGCTCTCAGAATGCCTTACCCTGGATAGCCTGAGACCCAGTGACTCCTGCTGTCACAGCTACAAACACCTTCCCTGTGTTAAAAGTGCAGGCAGTTAGTTACAACTGTTGCCCCTGTTGACACTGGCTTAACACAAACATGCATGGAAGTAAGACTGCAAAAGTGGGCTGGCTTTTCCCTGGGCAGAGCTGTGGGGCTGGAGGACTGTGCTCAGGACTCCTCTGAGGGTGAAGGCGGCAGAGTGTGTATTAGCACAGGTGTGACTCATCTTCACAGGCATTGTGGATTAGAGGCAGAAGAGACAAAGGAGAAAGTCCTTGAACAGAGTAGAGCTGACACCAGAAAGAGAGCAGAGGCTTGATGACCAAGGTGACCCGAAATGGTCTGGCCTTTCAGGTCTCAGGGAGGATGTTCATAAGGCCACCTCTTAGGGACAAGCTTGCCTTGAAACTGGCACTGGTGGCAGCTGAAGTCCAGCCTATGCTTGATTTTCATTTTCAGCACTAGGGGTTGAACTGAGCACCTCATGCATGCTAGGCAAGCACTCCAACCCTGAGCTATAGCCCCACTTGACTTTATTTTGAGACAGGGTCTCACTTTATTGCCCAAGCCAGTTTTGAACTTGAAATCTTCCTGCCGCCTCTCCTGAGGAGCGAGATTAACAGGCCTATATACTACCAGGTCTGGCTTTCTGATTGTAATCAAGATTTGTATTGGTTTGACTTCTTTTTTTTTTTTTTTTGGTTTTTCGAGACAGGGTTTCTCTGTGTAGCTTTGCACCTTTCCTGGAACTCACTTTGGAGACCAGGCTGGCCTCGAACTCACAGAGATCCACCTGCCTCTGCCTCCCGAGTGCTGGGATTACAGGCATGCGCCACCACCAACAGGCTTGACTTATTCTTAAGAGATATGGTCTCCCTGTTACTGTGAGGGCCCACAGAGGCTCCCTAGTAAGGCCTTACTCAAGGTCAGAAAGTCTGAGCTTGCTTTATCCAGCAGGACTGCATAATAGGATAATTAGGCCAGGGCCATGGTTACCAGGTGTTTTGAAGGGTCTAAACTTGGCTGTACATTGTGCTTTGATCTTGAAAGAGGGCAGTCTTTTGCTGCTCCCCTTGGTAGTGTATAATAAGCCCATTAGAATAAAATTCGAGGTGACTGGGTATTGACCCTGAGCCCTCCTGAAGCTATCATGTGTCTCTGTCTTTCTCATTATCTCCACCTATATTTCTATCTAATACTTCCTCATTCCTCTCTCCTTTCCCCAAGAACCCTTCAACAGGTCGGAGCTGGACTCCAACATGCTGCCAAGGTTAGCTATGAACTCCTGAGTAACCCTCCTGCCTTAGTCTTCCAAGTGACTGGGACTACATGCCATGCCTGGCTACTATCTATAATAATTTTCCAGAAGGAACTGTTACCTAAATCAGGGTATGATGGCACATGCCTATAATCCCAACACCTAAGAGAGGATGAGGCAAGAAGATCTACACAGCAAAAGCCTCTTTAAAAATTAAGAACGACAACCTCCTCAAGTCCCTGTAATTCTCCACAGCAGAGGCATCTGCTTTGTTGCTTTGCTGACAAAACCTCTCTGAGGATGCTGTCCTCCTCATGTTCAAGGGAAAGAACACTTTCTAGAACTAATCCACACAACTCTGTACACATTTCAACCTTCCTGAAGGCATTTAACTTCTTAACGTTGGTATATTACTCAGGGTTTCCCAAAAAGACAGAGCCAATAGGGTAGCTGAGGGATGTAATAGTGTGTGGGTATGGGGCAGGAGGAGAAGAAGAGGAAGAGGAAGAGAGGAGTGGGTCTGGAGATCCAGGCAGCTGCTGCTGTAGTCTAAGAGTGAGGCTTCTCAATACAGTCGTCCTTCCTCCCCCAGAAGCTTCAGACTTTCCTCTACCTGAACAGGGCCGACCAACACTACCAATTCGCTTCATTCAAATCCCACTCATTGAAATCCCTTGATCCAACATCTAGGCTCATATTTATTTAAACAACTGGATGCCACAACCTAGCTAGGTTGATATATAAAACCAGCCATGGCAAGGGCTATGGAGCTCAAGAGTTCTACATACTCCTCATTGTGCTCAGCTCAAGAACACTGTGTGCAACAGCCTAAAGAGTTAACTAGACAGGCATGGTGGCAAACGCCACCATGTAATTCCAGCTCTCAGGAGTCTGAGGCAGAAGGACTGTGAGTTTGGGCTACACAGAGGGACCCTGATTGAAAAGCAACAACAAAAATTGACTAACGGGCTGTAATTGGCTGCACAGTCATTTATTCAGCAGGTGCTGTACCTGATGAGCACTGTTTTGCCCCAGCTGCTGCTTCAAGTCTGGGAATCATCCTGAGCAAAGCTGGTGCTGACTAAGTCTGATTATCTTCGAGCTCCAGCTAGAAAGAGCATTTCTGTTTGTTTCTTTTCTTGTCTCCCTGGGTGGTGCTGAAAGTTACTGTAGCCGTAATCATCACAGCTATCAAGAAACCAGAGTGATCAGATGACTGGTTAGTTGTGTTATGGAACAGGGACTGCAGAATTATAAAACATGGCCCTTCAAGATTAATTTTGTCCTCATTATTCAGCTGGACACCAATCTAGGTAATGAGAGAGAGAGAGAGAGAGACAGAGACAGAGACAGAGACAGAGACAGAGGGAGGGAGGGAGGGAGGGAGAGAGAGAGAGAGAGAGAGAGAGAGAGAGAGAGAGAGAGAGAGAGAGAGAGAGAGAGAGAGAGAGAGATTTCCTTTCAGATGTTATTAAAGTTCCATATCAGTTGCTTTTGTGACACGGAGGTAGCCAGATTATTTTGCTGATCCAGCTCTGAGAGCAGGGTGACAAGGTCAGCACGAGTGTGAAGGCGTACAAGGGATGCTGTTTAAAACTGACAGGACCAGCCTGGATCACATGACAAGTATCAAACTATCCAGAGATATTTAGTAAAAACTGTTTCAAGAACAGGAAAGGAGGTGGGGGAGGGTGGTAATGGGGGAGGACAGTGAACCCTTGGAGTTCAGTTTTCCTCAGTCACCAGCAGGAAAAGACTTGAAGCTTGAGAGATTCAGTGCCCATGGCTTCTGTGAAGAAGGAAGGGCCAGGGCTGTGGGGATGACTCAGTAGTTAAGAGCAGTGGCTGCTCTTCCAGAGGACCCAGGCTTGATTCCCAGCATCCACAGGGCAGCTCACAACCACCTGTAACTCCAGTTTTGGGGGATCCAATGCCCTCTTCTGGCCTCTGAGGGCATGAAACTCACATGAAGCATAGACAGAGGTACAGGACAAACACCCCACTACACCAAATAATTTCTAAAATTTGAAGGAGGAAGGGGCCATATGCTAAAGATATGAGTGACCTTTGGAAGCTAATAGCACCTTTACACCACAGTGGTCAGCAAGGAAGCAGAACCTCAGTCCTTGGACCATGGGATGCGATTCTGCCAAGAGTCTGGGGACAGGGGGTGGGTGGGTGAGAAGCAGATTCATCCAAATTCTTCCAAGAAAAGCCAGCTGGCCTTGTCAGATCCTCTACTGCATACAGCAACACTCACAGGGCAGGGACACCTGCTGCAGAGCTGAGAACTGACAAGCAGATGCAGCTCTAACTTCTGTGTGTTTCGGAGTTTTGCTCAGGAGAGAAGACAGAACATGCAGCTGCCCTGTGAGCTAGCTGCCTTAAGATCAGACCTACTAAGTGGCTGAGAATGCAAACTCTTTCTCATTCTTTGACATGTGTTTACATAGAAGGAGAATTTTTATAAATATGGTCAAGTGATGTTTATTTATGAAATACTTCAGTTAGAGATGTCTAGGGAAAGAGAGTCACCTGGCAATGTGTTAAAAAAAAGTATTAAGTATTATTATGACAGAGAAAAATAAGAATGAGGGGTCCCCAAGGCATCCCCACAGCCACTTGTAGGAAAATACTTCCTACATTCCCCTCATCACCTGGTCGAAGTAGCAGCTTGGGTGAACTACCAAGAGAAGGGCTGGTTTGTTAATGCTCTGGGAAGACAGGGCTTCAGGTAAACAGAACTACACTTCTTGCTCCCAACGTGGATGAATGTGCTTGTAGATAATTTAATATGGCTGGATTAGCTCCCATTTTGCATTTAGCAAGTTTCTTCCTTTGTATTCATTAGCTATTTCCTCATATTCATTCATCATCTCTCCAAATTTCCAGAACTCCCAAACTACACCCTGAAGCCAAACCTGACTCAACTCCACAGCCTCTGAGTGTGAGCAGAGAGCGTGGGGGCCGAAAAGTACTGGGGCTCATCTGGACCAACACCTAACACTGAACTCCAGCGTTCTAAACAAGAATTAGCCAAGGCATCCCCACCATCCCATCTTTTTTTTCCTGAGACAGGATCTCATGCAGCTCAGGCTAGCCTCAAATATGATATCTTTGATTAAGGATGACTTTGAACTTCCCATCCTCCTGCTTCAACCTCCCTAGTGCTGAGATTCCTAGTATGTGCCACCTCCAAGCCCAGTTCATGCAGTGCTGGAGATTGAGCCAAGGTTTCATGTGTGCTAAGCCAGCACTCTACAAATTCCCATTCCTCCATCCTCCTACTTTCTCATCTGCAAAGTGATGACATTCTAGTGGTTGTTATCTTCAAGGGTTTTTGACAGCTTTTATACATGTGGATTGATAACACTCTGAGCAGGCCAGCAGATCTATGCAAATGAAGGTTGATTTCTTACAGGTCAGTCCAAAAAACACCTCACATAGTAGTCAAGCCAGGGGTTCCTTCGCATTCTTGTTATCTCTGTCAACTTGACTCAGCCTAGAGTCATCTGGGAAGGAAGCCTCCATTGAGGAATTGCCTGTATTAGATTGGCCTCTGGGTACATCTGTCAGGAACTGTCTTGATTTAGTGATGCAAGTCTATCGTGGGCAGCCTCATTGCAGGGCAGGTAGACCTGGGCTATGCATGAGCCTGGGGGAGTGAGCCAGCAGGCAGCGTTCTTTTGTGATTTCTGCTCATCTACTCATCATCACAGACAGCTTGAAGAGTGCTAACTTAACATGTGTAAAGTGCTAAAACAGCACTTAGTGCTTAATACCCATTAGCTAATAAGAATGATAATGGTACTGTTCCAATGAAATCAACTTTCTGTCCCAAAGACATATGTTCTTGAGATTTATCTTCTCTGTCATTTTAAGTTCATCTTCAATTCTAGTAAATCCCTTCACCACAGTATGAGTTATTAAGGGAGGCACTGCTGCATTTGCTGCCCATTTGCCATCTACCCTCATATGATGAATAACCTAATGGCCTGTCTGTCGTTGGTCTTACAGAGATTATAGCCAGCATTCTACATGGCTCATCTGGCTAGAACTCTGCCATAGAAGGTGGCCTAGGCTTTTGCACGCCGCAGCTGCTGAGGGCCAGTCTGGCCACCTTGTGATTGGTGGGCACTGCTTCCTCAACCCAGCTCACTGGCCTTCTCATGTTGCTCCTGGGAGAGGCCCAGCAGCCTTGACTAAGGAATACACTATTTGCCAGCCCAGGCATTCATGGATCACCCTAGCCTTCATCAGTGTCCCTCACTGAGGCACTAGAGCCCTGTGCTTCAAGTGCAGCAAATTCCTGTGTATCAGAAATACTACAATATAAATAGTTGAACCTCTCTGATCTTCTGATTCCCTTTCATTTTGTGATCAGATGAAAGAGAAAACAGAACAACACAGGAAGATCAGCCCCCCAAAGAGGCCCTGAACGTCTATCTGCCTGCTTCCCTCTGACCTACTGCCTGCAACCTATTTTCTCTTCCTCCTCCTGAAGCAAAAACATTAGATTCTGGTCTAATGTTCTGAAGCTCCAGTGCTTTGAAAATGCAAAGCAAGCAGGTCTCGATTATAGCTGACACTATGCCCTCTGACTTAAAAATCTCTTGGGGCTAATGTGATAGCCCCAGGATGACCCACAGCCCAATGGGTTGTTGGGTTTAGCAAACCCAGGCCCAGTTAGGGGTCCAGAAGACCAGCATACCCTCCCAGGCCAGGTCCTAGACTGGAAGAGTATTTATTATATGGGTCTCTTCTTCAGAGCTCTTTGAGAGGCAGGCAGCAGGGCACATACCATTTCTCCTTACTGGTGCTCTCAGGGAGGGTCTCTCATCCACTTAATCATTCACACCATTAAAAACTCTCTCTGCCCCAGAGGAATGGAACTAGATTTCTTTTGTTAAAATCTCATTAAAGTCTGCTTCAGCCTGTAATAATTTCCTAATAGATGGCAGTGCTATTTGGCTGAGATTGGGTTTTCTTTCATTTATTCTTGGGTCCCATAATTGTCTTATCTCTGAGGCATTTTGGTTGTCAGTGAAGTGTGACGAATGCTTCAGCCTGAGAGCCACTAGCTGAGCATTTTATAATATCTGAGGAAGATGCCTCATCTCTTGCCCACTCTCCTCCTTTCTTCTTGAAGCTGCCTCCTATTCAGGTGTGTTGCGGGGTGGGAGGGGACCAATTCCCTGGTATTCTTCTGGCTGATGGTTTTCGTTATGCCTGCTTGCCAAAGATCTCTCCTCTGGTTGCACCTGCACAAACCCCCAAAGGCAAACAATTTAGATAAAAACAAAAAGGTGTTTTCTGAATGTGTATACAAATAGCAGCAATTATAGCCTTTTCCGAGACACACACCAACCTGTCTAGACTCTAGAGAAATATTTCTCAACCTGTGGGTCTCTACCCCTTTGGGGTCGACTAAAACCATCCAAAACCACAGTTCATAAGTTATAAAATTAGTTGAGAAGTAGCAACAGCAATAATTTTATGGCTGGGGTCACCACAACATGAGGAACTCTATTAAAGGGTTACAGCATTAGGAAGGTTGAGAACCACTGGTCTAGAACATCAGGTCTTGGTGAGACTCCATAACATCACAGAGGTGGCCGCACAGTGTGAACCTTGATTTGGGAAGTCCTTCGTTCCAGCTGGAGGCAAAAGGTTCCCTTGGCTTTAAGCCGAAGCAAGCACTTTGTCCCCCTTTTAAAATGGAATGCTTAGTAGGGTGGCAAGGAGTGGGTTATGTGTCCTCATTTGCCAGCTGCCTTGTCCATCAGTTTCTGTCACCTCTGCAACAGCCACGAGGCAGAAATCCCCCTGCTCACTTGACAGAGAAAAGGAAGTTCTGTAAATACTGTACTATTAATAATAACATCTGTAGCCAACCCGACTCACCACTCATTGTTGGCAATGTTTAAGACCTCAAATCTTACTCCACCACAGTGGTGAGACAGAAGAACAGGAAGCCCCAAGACAGCTTGGGCTACAATTGGGCTACAAAGCAAGACCAAGTAAACCCAAAGGAAGAGCTTTAAGATCTTGTGTCTGTCTTACAACATAGGAGACAAGTATTATCATTATATTATTTATTATTATTATTATTATTATTATTATTATTATTATTATTCCCATTCTTAAAATTTGACAATGCTGGACATGGGACCCTGGGCCTCAAACTCACACCTTAGCCGTGTGTGTGTGTGTGTGTGTGTGTGTGTGTGTGTGTGTGTGTGTGTGTAGGCTAGATGTCAAGTATCCTTCTTTATTATTCTCTACCGTATTTTTTGAGGCAAGATCTCTCACTAGGACCTAGGACTAGCTGATCACGCCAGACTGACTAGCCAATGAGCCCCAAGGATTCACCCTGTCTCCTCTTCCCAACACTGGGATCACAGGAGCATGCCATCATGCCTGGCTTTTTATGTGGGTAGTGGGGATTGAACTCCAACACTCATGCTTGTGCAGCAAGCACTCTACTGATAGGCTGCGCGGCAGTGTACTTTACTGATGAGCCAGCTCCCATATTCTGGTTTTTAGAATGAGTGCATATTGGTGCTGGAGAGATGGTTCAATGGTTAAGAGCACTTAGTTACTGCACTTGCAGAGGGCCCATGTTTGGTTCCCAATACCACATCATGTGGCTCACAGACACCTGTATCTCCAGTTTCAGAGGATCTGATGCCCTCTTTTGGCCTGCACAGACACTAACACACATGGGACACATACAGACACCCTCCCACACATACATAAATAAAACTAAAAGAAACTATCAAAGACAGGGTGCTAGAGAAAGGGCTCAGAATTGAAGTGTGCTTGTGCTCTTGCAGAGGACCTGGTTTGTCTCCCAGCATCCATACGGCAGCTTATAGTCATCTGTAATTCCAGTTATGGGGGGTGCAGCATACTCTCCTGACCTTCACACAGGCATCTGGCATGTACGTGGTACACATACATAAAACATTCATATATACAAAATAAAAATAAAATTTTAAAAGTGGAGATACTAAAGGGTAAGTGTGAATGAAGAATGGAAGCCGAGAATGCTGGCCCCAAGGGCTACCTCTCATCTTAGTTAGACTCTTATGTTAGCTCAGCTCAACAGAAGGTGGGCCCACCTCCAACATGCCACACTATCATAACAGTCCTCTAATGGAGAAGGGGGTTACGTTGTTCTAATACCACCTCCGTGATGCTGCCCCAAGTGTAACTGAGGGGCAAGCTGTTTGAAGACGGTGATGTAATAACACTGTGGTCAGGGAGTGACAGAGTATAACATAGACAAATCATGAAAGTATGAAGAAGTGTTCTGGCTTGGGGTGAAGGAGGTAGGCAGCTTCACTGCAGAATAGGTTGGGGAGTTAGGTAGATACTTTCTGGTCTTCCTCCCAGGTTGTGGTGGTTTGAATGAAAATGGCCTCCATAGTCCTATGGGGAATGGTATTATTAGGAGGGATGGCTTTGTTGGTGTGAGTGTGGCCTTTTTGGAGGAAGTATGTCACTGGGGGTGGGCTTTAAGGTTTCAGATGCTCAAGCCAGGCCCAGTGTCATTCTCTCTTCCCACTGTCTGCTGATCCAGATGTAGAACTCTTGGCTCTTTCTCCAGCACCATGTCTGCCTGCATGCTGCCATGTTTTCCTGCCATGATGACAGTGGACTAAACCTCTAAACTGTAATGCAGCCCCAATTAACTACTTTGCTGTGAGGGTCTGCCCCCACTCCCCCCCCCCCCAGGGTACCTTGAGCAGGGAGAAATGAGGAATATGTAAATGGAAATATAGAGGGGAGAGACAGACAGAAACACAGGAGAGCTCAGAAGGTCCTGGGCCAAAACCCACCAGCCCCTTCTGGCTCTACTAAAGGGCTTTTAAAGGAATGTCAAGGGGTGGAGCAAAAGACCTCCATCCCAAACACCTGGTGACCATGCATGTGGTCAAGCCATCCCCTAATGCAGCCCTGCTGTGTTAAGCAAACTCAGATCTCACTAGGAAATCTTTGTGGGCTCCCACACTTTCCTTCATAAGAGTTGCCATGGTCAAGGTGTTTCTTCATAGCAATAGAAACCCTAACTAAGACACAGGTTAAGCTAAGCAGACTTGATTGTGTGCTGAGGACAAAGGGTATCCACTCTAGTATTTTAATGAGGAGGGCAATAATGACATCTGTGTCTTGGGAACTGCCTTTGTTCATTTCTATTTCTGTAACAGAATATTCAGGATTGGATCATTTATAAAGCAAAGAAGTTGAAGCTGGGGAGATGGCTCAGTGGGTAAAGTGCCTACTGCACCAAGACAAGGACCTGAGTTTGATTTTCCAGCCTACAAAAACCCATGTGTGTGGCAGTGACATCTGTAATACCAGAACTGGGAAGGAGATAGGAAGATCTTACAAGATCACTGGCCCGTCAGTATTGTCTCATAGCCCATGTTCAGTGAAAGTTCCTGTCTCAAAAAATAAGCTAATAAGTAAAGTAAATAACACTAAAGCTGCCTGACACCTGGCCTCCACACACAGACAAGAATGCATGCACACACACACACACACACACACACACACACACACACACACACACCTTTGAAAAAGGGAAGTTGTGTATGCTGTCTTTCCCCTACCATGGCAAACAACCTAAAGAAGAGGTCTGTGCTCATGGCTTCAGTTGTGCTAGGACTCTGGGGCCTGTAGTGAGGCAGAACATCACGGTGGGGAACACAAACATGAATATGAGGTGGGACATGTTACTTCCTTCCTGTTGGCCTGGAAGCAGAGAGGAAGGAGCGGGCTGGGGTCCCAATATGCCCATGAAAGGCATACCTCCAATGACCTAACTTCGTTTCGGTAGATCCCTCCTATCAAATGTTCAAACTCTAGCAGAAAGCCCAGTGGTTCTGGAGGCTGGGAAGTCCCAACGCCTGGCTTTGGCATCTGTTTTGCCTCTGGTGAGCACTGGCAACCAGAAGAACTGAGTCAAACTGTGCTCACCCTGCAATCTAATTATATCTTTATATCCTGGTGGAAAGGAGGTAGCTATATTTGTCTTTTAGGAGAGCAAAGAAGGAACACAGCCGCTAACCTATTTGGAGGTTAGCCTGAGGACAGAGGGGTTCAAGAGGGATCTCTGGGGGTTTGGTGTGCTTGTTTGGCTTTGTTGATTTTTGTTTGTTTGATGAAGTCCCACTGTGGAGTCCTGATTGTTCTCAAACTGACCATCACCCTGCGTTAGCTTCCTAAGCGTGGGTTACAAGTTTAACTAGAAAAGTTGAGTAGGCAGAGAGAACATTTTTCAAGGGTAAGGAAGGCAAGCCCATCCCTGGAAGGGAACCTGGGAAACGGCTGAAGGAAAGCAAGGCCAGTGGACCAGGGCTTGGCAAGAGGCCTTACTTTCTGAGCTGAAGACCGTACTGTCTTCCAGTGTACATAGACAGTCTGACAAAGGCAAGAAAGACTGACAGCTCCCCAGAGTGAGTGGGTGGGCCAAGGAGGTGTGGGCACACCTGACCCACACAAGCAGGGGCCTCCTAACCTCTCTGCGTCTTCATGTCAGAAACTCCGTCTCAGTCACTTCTCTTTCTACCTTCCCAGCTGCAAACAGCACACCGCCAACCATGCAGGAGTTTATCATGGTGGCTTCGTGAGAACAGCTGTCAAACTGCAAGATGGCAAATATTGAGGTTTGTGCTTATTAGGCTCTTCCCTGTGTGACTGTGTGTGACTGGTGGCACAAACCTGTAATCTCAGCAACTTGGGGAGCTGAGGCAGGAGGATTACAAATTCAAAGTCTGCCTGGGCAATGAAAGATACAGAGGGCTGGGCTGCGGCTCAGTGGCCGAGTGCTTGTGCCCAGCACTCTCAGTTCAGTCCCCAACACGGAAAAATTGTCAAAGTGACTTCAGTTCTGCTTATGAAACTTCTGGAACTTCTTCTGCCACTCCTATTCTCTCCTCCCACCCCCACAAGACTCTTCAGACCCTGCAACTGACTGGGCTTCCCAGTGCCACCATCTACTACATGATGCCCAGAGGTTGATGGGACGTATCTTGGTGAAAAGAGCCAATCTCAAGCCAATAATCAGACTGGTGGGATTTTTGTCACAGTGGAGCTGCTGAGTGGCTTCAGTCCAGTGACTTAGAAGCCTGTTCTTGTTCCTGGTGTGACCTCACAGTGAGATACAGTACATCCCACGTCACCCACTGACTCAGAGAAAGAACAAGAACAGGCTACTTCTCCTGCCTTGTCCTTCTGCCACACTGTTGCCATCCCTATCCACTAAGGTTTACAAGGGGCCTTCATATAAGGTGGGTCACTGTCACTCACTGAGCTTTTCCAGTAAACATTCATGGTGAATAGGCTGAGGTCTTTGGAATATAAACCCTGAGGTTTAGGTTGCTTGAGTGGAAATTTTTAACAAACAATTCGTTTGGCTGCAGATTCACACAAAATGTGATTTTCTTAATGCATGTGTTCCCACAGAGGCTAACAGATGGCCATTACCTGGCTCTGGACACAGCCTACTACTCAGTTTGATCCCAACACCACAAGCCCCATCTGCAACACTAGCAAACAGCTGGATTCATTATGTCCAGTTCCGTGAACAACCCGATGGGCTCTCGTTGGCAGACTCCGGGACTGCCAGCTGAGTGGCTGGTGTGGCCTCTGCCCTCTCACCACTCAGTCATCATTTGCTGTTCATAGGGCAACATACAGCAGACTCATGACTGTGGTGGTATTGTGTTCCCCAAAATATTGTGTACCCTAATAAACTTATCTGGGGTCAAAGAACAGAACAGCCACTAGATAGAGGCTAGAAAATGGTAGCACTCACACTTTTTTTTTCCCCACATGCTTTTAATCCAGGCATCCCAGAGGCAGAAATCCCTCTGAATCTCTGTGAGTTCAAGACCACATTGGAAACAGCCAGGCATGGTGACACGCCTTTAATCCTAAGAAGTGAGCCTTTAATCCCAGGGGGTGATGGCAGAAAGCAGAAAGATATATAAGGCGTGAAGACCAGAAACTAGAAGCTTTTGGTGGGTTAAGCTTTTAGGCTTTGAGCAGCACAGTTCAGCTGAGAGGCATCCAGTCTGAGGAAA
Source organism: Onychomys torridus (assembly GCF_903995425.1). Taxonomy (NCBI): domain Eukaryota; kingdom Metazoa; phylum Chordata; class Mammalia; order Rodentia; family Cricetidae; genus Onychomys; species Onychomys torridus. The sequence goes on along the minus strand of NC_050453.1, from coordinate 2,473,549 downwards.
CAGGATCATCTGAGGAATTGGCAAGGTAAGCTGTGGCTTGTTTTGCTTCTCTGATCTTCCAGTGTTCACCCCAATACCTGGCCCGGGTTTGTTTTCATTAATAAGACCATCTAAGATTCATGCTACACATGACACTTCATGGTTTCAGAGACAAGGGAGAAGACAAACAGGAGGCAGCCTGGGTTTAAGTGGAGAGAGTCAGTGTGTGGCAGGGGATGTGAGGCTTGACTTAGCTATACCTGCTGTCACTCATCACTGCAGGGCTGAGAACTGGGTCAGCAGATGCAGCCAGCCACATGTGCCACAGACTCTCATACCAAAGGAGCAGACTCATCCTTATACCAATCTGGAATCCCAGAGACTCAGAAAGAGATGACATGGCCACACCATCCCTAACTCTGAATAGTTGAAACTGAGTAGAAGATATTCGGTGAAAGTTCCTTGGTTAGAGGAGTGAGAACCTTGGAAAAGGTGCTTTTCATTCCTTCTCAGGCTGCCACAGGCCCTCAATGGAGCAGAAAGTGGCCCATGGACTCACAGGACTTTGTGCTAGTCACTTGTTCCATTTAACACAAGGTCTCGCTATGCAGCCTTGACTGATCTACAATTCACTATGTAGATCAGGTTGGCTTTTAGCTCACAGGGATCCGCCTGCTTCTGCCTCCTGAGTGCTGGAATTAAGGGCATGTGGTGCCATGCCTGGCTGCATTAGCTTCTGTTGTTTTGATAAAACACCTAAGGGTTTATTTTGCCGCACAGTTTTATTTGAGTAGAGTACATCGTGGTGGAGAATTCTTGGTAACAGGAGCTTGAGGTGGCTGATCACACTGTGTCTGCAGACAGGAAGGAAGAGAGATGAATGCTAATGCTCAGCTCAATTTCTCCTTTTTATTCAGTCTGGAACCCCAGCCTACAGAATGGGACCATGCACACTTAGCCTGGGTATTCCCATCTCAGTTAACCTAACTTAGATGATCCCTCAGACTTTGGCAGAGGTTTGTTCCCCTAGTGATTCTAATCCCATTAAATCGACCATTTTATCCTCCAGATGTGGTGGCACACACCTTTAATCCCAGCACTCTGGAGGCAGAAGCAGGGGATCTTTGTGAGTTCTAGGCCAGCCTGGTCTACATAGCCAGGTCCAGGACAGTCAGGTCTACATAGTGAGACCTTGCCTCAAAAAACAAAAACAAAAACAAACAAACAAAAAAACAGCCACCACAACTTTCTTGGCATTATTACTTTACACCTTCCTGCCAATCCCCAGACTGCTTAGAGGGAAAAAGAATTGTCCTACCCACCTGCACACAGCTCCATGCCCCACCATCTGCACATAGTGAGATGTTCAGTCTTCATTGCCAACTTAACTGAACTTAGAATCACTATAGAAACTCACCTTTGGATGTGTCTATGAAGGTGTTTCCAGAAAGGTTTAACTGAGGAGGGAAAACTTACCCTGAATATGGATAGCAGCGCCATTCCATGGGCTAGGATCTCAGATAAAATAAAAAGAGAAAGACAGGGCTGGGGATTTAGCTCAGTGGTAGAGTGCTTGTCTAGCAAGCGCAAGGCCCTGGGTTCGATCCTTAGTGAGAAAGAGGGAGAGTGAGGGAGACAGAGGGGGAGGGGGGGGAGAGGGAGAGGGAGGGGAGGGGTGGGACAGACAGACACACGGCTGGACAGGAGTATTCATCTCTCTGCTTCCTAACTGGACATGCTCAACTGTGGTGAGTGCACTAGCTGTCAACCATGGTGGGTCTAACAGTCATTAATTAAACCATGTTCCCTTTGCTCTCACTTACGTGACTTGCTTGACGCTCACCATGGACACCTGTCTTTACCGCCTATGGGGAGGTGACTCCTACCACACCTCCAAGACAAAGCTGCAGCTTTCCTGTTACATCATTGTCTAGATCCCTGTCTATGGGGCAGTTAGGGTGGTCGCTTTCCTGGAAGAGGTGGAGCCTTTTAGAAGCCATCTCTACCCACAATTTAGTACTGTTAATTAGATTCAATCATATATTAAAAAGGCAACAGTGCCCTTTGTATTTCCCTTAGGAAGGGCTTCCAAGAGTCCACCGGAGCCTGAAAAGACTGACCTTATTTTCCTCAGAGCCCTGACCTCCCTCTTATCTGGGCAGCTTGGCTATCTCATGCCTAGATGCAAGCTCTTTTATTTACCTTCCCTAGTAAATAAGGAACCTCAACATTTTAACCCTAACATTCCTTTTATTTTAGTTTTATGTATATATGTGTCTGTGCATGTATGCATGCTACAGGAGGCCAGAAGTAGTCATTGGATCCCCTAGAGCTTGAATCAATCAATGTGGATGCTGGGAACTGAATTCAATTGAAGAGCAGCAAAGTGCTTTTAATGACTGAGCCATCTCTCCAGCCCCTCACATTGCTTTTAATATTGTTTATCATTTGTTGTTATCGTAAGAATATCTAGGTTTTCAGGCCTCCATATAGGAGGTGGGGGAAGATGACAATGAAAGACAGGTTTCTGCAAGGTTGAGGGTTGTGATTCCTGAGAATAGAGACCATGTGACTCTTTAGTGCTATTGCCTGCTGTTACTGATGGACAGCCACCAAAATGAGAAGAAAGGGGAGGTCCAGAGAAAGCAGAACAGGGCAAGTGTTTGGGGACAAATGATAGAGAGGAGAGAGGAGATGGAGGAGAAAGGAAGCAGAGAAACGGGAAATGCAAATGAGAAGGAGCTAGCAGAGCCCTGACTGTGGCTGTGTCCTGGTTGCTTGTGTGGTAAAGGACTTCTGAGAAACTGTAGCAAGAAGCTTGTTCCCAACAGAAGGAAAACAAATCCAAAAAGCTGCTGCCTCAGAGTGCCAGCAAAAGGGTGGGCCATGAGGTGCCAAGCCTCAGGGGAGAATATTGATTCAAGCCATAGATTTCTATTTCCTAGCAGGATGGCATCATGACTCACAACAGAGAACTGGCCCTGGTCCATTAGCCTCCCCAAGGGACCCTGTGCCTAGCAGAGCAGGTCCATAATCATCGGGTAATCACAGGGGCCAAGAGACTAGTGCTGTCAGGATCATGAGCACTGATCTCTGTAGACTCAATACAATTAGAGTCTGTGCTTATCATGGAAGGCTTCAGTGGAATTTTCCCTGAAGCCAAGCTGATGTGGAAACTTGAGAGAGAGAGGTGGAAGACAGGAAGTAGCCAGCCAGTGCACAGCCTTCTCCAGGGTCCAGTGTTGTTGACTGCTAAAGAGTAAAGGGGTGGCCTCTGGGTACAGGCAACTCAAGAGACTACATGGAAAGGGTTCAGGGAGTCTGAACAGAGTCCAGGGCAGGGTCAGGCCAAGAACACAAAGTGGTTCCATTCAGTGACAACCCTGCACACTCAGGCCAACCACATCGGCTCAGTTCCCAGAGGTTGGCATCTTCCATGCAGGGACTGCCCTGCTTATTCAAGCCAACCACAAGCACTCAGTTCCTAGCCAATAAAAGTGCTCACACTGTAGTGCTAGTTTCTGTCTATGTCAGCCGCAAAAACATGCTTCTGAATAGAGTCATGCAAAATCCAGAAGCACCCAATGGTGCCCTTACGACCTTGGGCCTCCACCTCCCCAGGTGTGAAGAGAGGAGAGCTTTGGTTTTGTTCATTGGCTACGAACTACATTCTCTGATTTTTACCTTCACCCTCCTGAGAGGTAGGAGTTACCGCCATCTCCACAAATGAGAAAAATCAGCCAGAGAGAGGGGGGGGGGGGGGAGCGAGGGAGGGAGGGAGGGAGAAAGAGAGAGGGAGCACGCTAGCCCTGCCCCTTGTCCAAGGTCACCCAAACTGCTTTGTGCTAGAGTGGATGGTGATACTCATACTCCAAGCACTGTGGCCCCTCCAGCTGCCCTAACCCAGTACTGAATGAGGATGGAGGATGCTTCTGTTCAGATACATGGAGGCGGGACCAGTTCTCATCACATCTGATCTGCCAAAGGGAAAGCCTCCTGTTCATTTTTCAGTTAGCAAAAGCTTTTGTTTTATTTATCACAGTGGCCTAGAATGACCCTATTATACAGCAGGCTGCCAAGCACCAGTTGGCTCCCAGGTCTCCAGCAAACAGAGTTTTTATAAGGACTTGCCATTTGCCAGCTTTCCCGGGAACCTTCCCTGGAGCCAAGCACACTGCGAGAACACCATGGCTGTTTCTGTGGAACATCAGCGGCTACAACCTTGGAATTCAACCTCCAGCTTATTAAAAACAAAACAAAACAAAACAAAACAAAAAAACAAATTACCCACCATGAGAACTGCAGAATGCATTCAGATGGAAAATGGCATATTTTTTTATGATGTGATTTAATTAGGAGCAGTCTCCCCATCCACTCAGTTGTCAGGTGAGGCTGAGACAGTACTGAGATGAGCACTTGGCCCCTCTGCCTCTGGCTCTTCCTCACTGATGCCACCTCTTGGAGGAAGAGTGAACTGAAACCACTTTGGGAAACCAATTCAGTCTGTGGGGGGAGACAGACTAGGCCCGAGGGTGATCTGCAGTTTTCAAAGGCCTTTGGCTGTCTGTTATCCAGCTGTGCTGAGGTACCCCAGCACAGAAGGGGATGGGCCTTTAATACCTGTACCCCTCCTCTGTTCCTTGCCCCTAGCTACCATCTTCTGCATTGTGGTGATGGAGAAAACAAAATGAATTCCAAGGGTCCCTTTGATGGAAGTGTGTACATCTGAAGGATGTTTGCAGGGAGAAGCAGTGGGAGGCTGAACCCAGATGGGCTGAGCTTCATGGGCTGAGGCGTTTCTAAAATTGAGTTGGAAATGTGAGTTTTTAAAGTCTGATTTCCATTTTGGACCATTTGGTTTTGACATTTCTGTTGTATCCCATCACACTTTCAACATTCAAATAGATACTGTTCTAACATGTACATAAATCTCATTCTACGTCACACACATGGGCCTTTATCCTCAACCCCCAGATTTGGAAAGAAGCAGGCCAATGTCCCCCAGATGGCAATGGGAACCCTCTCTCCCTCCTTCCTTCCTTCTTCCTTTGTCTGTGGTGTAGTCAGGGGGTGACCTTGTTCCTCAGATGTCACCACCTTTTTTCTTTCCTTTTGAGACAGGGTTAGAGATCTTCCTGTCTCCACTTTCCCCACACTGGGATTACAAGTAGACACAACCATGCCCTGCTTTAAAAGCAACACAACAAAAATCTTGGGTTCTAGGGTCTAAACTCCTGTTTGTGTGTTAGGTTCTTTACTGGATGAGCTATCTCCTAGGCCCTGGAATATTTTCATTTTTGCAATTTTCCCTAGAATGACGGACTTCAACATAAGCACCTGAATCCATTACATAAGTATACATCAGTGCTGGATCAAAGTTCTGGGCATTTCATTTAGGAAGAATTCATGGAGAATATGAGTTTTAAACAAAATTTGAAAACTTTTGACAGATTTGGGGCTTGCTTTATGCATATTTAAATTTTTTCCCAAGAAAACGAGTCACAAGTTCTTTCTATGTACTTATGACATGTACCAGTGGAAATGGGGTCCTTCAAAGGGAAGCATGTCAGAATCACCCTTTTATTTGGGATATGTGAGGATGGTATGTGACTAGTTCCCTGATCCAGAACCAAGTTCACCAGATGCCTGCTCCGACTTCACTCTGGGCTCAGGGTCTATCTGGTGGGTCACAGGAAGCACTTTTAAAAAAAGATTATTTAATTAGAAGAGAGCATCAGATCTCACTACAGATGGTTGTGAACCATCATGTGGATACTGGGATTGAACTCAGGACCTCTGGAAGAGCAGCCAGTGCTCTTAACCTCTGAGCCATCTCTCCATTCCCCAGAAAACACTTTTAAAAAAGAATAATCATACACATTTTATGAGTATGACATTCTGGATGCCAGAGTGAAATTTGGTTCTTCCGTGGTTCAGTTTGACATATGATTTCAAAAGATGCAGGGTCCACTCTTGGGTCTTCCATTCACTGCCTAAGATGAACCCTTCATTGTTTTCTTATGTAAACATATTTTCCATTATCTGTGCAATGAAAGCCTCAGGTAGGATTACAGCTTCTGTTGAGTCTATAGAGAAGACAGTCTAGGCTCAATGGGACAGTGCGTGCGCATGTGTGCATGTGCACAGAGACATAGACAGAGACTCATGAAGTGTACTACCTGCTAGTCAACTAGACATGATCTAAGATGAGCTAGCTACCTGTTTGTCACCCTCCAGTGCTCTGGGTTGCTGCTTAGGACCTCACTAAGATGAGCCTGTTGATCCACCCAACCTGGATTTTGTTGCAGGTCTCATGGGGAGGATATATCAAGTTGTAGTGACATTTCTGAAGTAAATATGTAAAAGACAAACCTTGGCACCAAAATCTGCTTGTGGTCCGAGTACCTCCTGCACCATTGACCTGCTTTGTGGTCTGAGTACCTCCCACACCATTGACCTGCCTTGTGGTCTGAGTACCTCCCACACCATTGACCTGCTTTGTGGCTGGAGGACCTCCTGCACCATTGACCTGCCTTGTGGCTGGAGGACCTCCTGCACCATTGACCTGCCTCAGAGGGAAAGACAGACTTGTGTAGTTGGGAAAAGAGCCTCCTAATGATTCCTGCTCATGTGGAATGTTGCATGTCATTTCCTGACAGGAAGTTCCTGTTGCATGCTCTACCATGCATATCAGAAAAAGCACTTCCTCTGCAGCTGAGCAAGGCCTAACTTTATCACTGATGGCCACTGTTCAGGCCCCCAGTGTAAGCTGTCAGAGCCTTGCTGTGCAAGCCAGTTCTGGTATGAGCAAGGGGCTCTGAAAGCCCATACCTATCAATTCTCCTGGAATACATTTCTGATAGTCCATCCAACTTGCACATTATGTTGCCATGTCCTGGAACCTGTTAGCATTTGCAATGTGTATATAATGAAACAATGTTCTTTGCATTATTTACATTTTATGTGTCTCTGTGTATATACCGTGTGTGTGGTTAACCATGGAGGCCAGAGGACAGTGTTGCCTCCCCTGGAGCTAGAGTTACAAGAGGCTGTGTGCCACCCAATGTGGGTGTTGGGAAACAAACTCAGGTCCCCTGGAAAGGAGGTAAGAGCTCTTATGCACTGAACCATTTCTCCAGCCCTGAACTGAAGTCAGACACAGGCCTTTAACTGGAAATCGCAGTGACATTTGGTTGTGACCACTCTCATTTAGGCTATGAGCAATCTGATGTCTAGGATTTAGTCATTTTAGATCCCCTAATAGGGAGAACAGGACCTGGCATATGGCAGGCTCTCAACAAATGCTGTCAAAATGCAATGAATCATTGGAGGAAAGGGAAAAGACGATATCTAAAATAATACCTAACTGTTGGTGTGGTTATATTTAGACTCTCATTCAAATGAACTGAGTGTGTGCTATCAAAGGAGCTTACTGTTAGCCTGAAGGAACTAAAGTTTAAAGGACTTTTGGAGGCCACCTAGGCCTGGGACTGGCAAGCTGTGATTGACATGTCTAACATGGGCTGCAATATGAAGCTGCATCAGAGCACAGCCATGCAAAGCCCTTCACTACAGCTATGTAATGGAGTAGAGGTGACTGAATGACCTGTTATAGTTTAGATCTGCAATGCCCACATAGGCTCATGTGTTTGGAAGTGGTCCCTAGTTGTTTAGGAGGCAGGAACTAGCTGGAGGAAACAGGTTGCTGGCGACCTGGACTCAAGGTTTGTAGCTTGGCCCCACTCCCCACTCCAGCTCTCTAGTTCCAGCTGCCCCATTCTCCCACAGCCACAGCCACAGAGCTGATCCTGCCTCCACACTTTCTCCACTGTGATGAACCATGTCCTCTAAATCATGATCTAGATATTTCCTAAGCTGTGTCTGTCAGATGACCTGTCACAGTGATGAGCAAAGTAACTACACAATCTACAGAACGTCTCTACTCTGCCTTTCACTGACGAGGCTGGCCACCCGCACCTACAACACTCCCCTGGGGGCATGCAACAGAACTGAGGCTGTGGATGGGAAATGACTTGACTCAGGACTGCATCCTCGCTCTCTTCTTGCCTGTCTCTTTTTGACCATCCCTCCATGTCTTCCCAAGTCACAAGAATACACTTTAAGGTCCTGGTACAGAGTAAGCTGGAAGCTTCCCCCAGGGCCTGATCTACAAGCTGAAGAGTTGATGGGTGCTGTCCTGTTTTCTCACTTATGTGACAGGACCTTCTTCTGAACCCCAGGTTGGTTTTCCTGAATTCAGATATTACTGAGTATGCTGGGAGAATTGTGGCTTGCATGCTTAAAGGCCTTCCCACAGGCCTCCAAGAGAAAGCTCGATGGAAGGGTGGAGTTGCATGACTGCCTCTGTGAGAGATGTAGAGCAGGATTGGTGCTAAGGCACTTGCCTGAGTCCTACAGAGAAAGAGCCGAATTGTTCTGTAGGACTTAGGTAATCACAGTGGCCATCACAGCACAGGAGCTTTGTGGCCTTGGGACAAGGGCTTTCATACTATTACATGGAAATATCTGTGGTTGTTACCTGTGGCTTCCTAGATTATATGATCCCTACAACAGAACCCAGTGCAGGCATCCAGGATGGACCAGAGATAGACAGTGCGTGATGGTGACACCTAAGGACTATTTTATGCAAAATGCTCCTAGGATGTCCTAGAACCAGCAAGGCACAAGGGGGACATACTGGATGGTCCACAGCAATAATGAAAAAGTTATCAGACTGGAGAGTTCAGAGGCCAGTGGGCTGAGCTGGAAATGTGTCCTTGTTTGGCTCCTGGGCTGGTATAGCAGATGGCAGTTACAAGCTTCTGGGCTGGGGATGTGTCTCAGGGGTAAAGTGTGTACCTGGCATGCATGAGGGCCTATGTTCAATCTCAGGTACCACAAAAAGAAAGCAGGGGACAGTGAGATGGCTCAGTGGGTAAAGGATATTGTTACCAGGCCTGGTGACCTGAGCTTGATCCTCAGGACCTACATGGTAGAAGAGACCCAAATCCTGCCAATCCTCCTTTGACCTCCACACATAAACTCTGTGGCATGCACCCACACCCTACACACAAAATAAAAAATTTTAGGATGAAACAAGCAAGCACAAAACCTCTCACTCGATTCTGCCCGTTTTCAAGTGCACTGGACACAAATGTGGGCTCTTCCCAAGCATTTCCTCTGAAGAGACAAATGGTAAAACCACCAAAACTCCATCGATGAGTTTATTAATCCTGGTTCAACAGGGCTGGGTCATGGTCCAAGCTGACAAGCAATTCCTTTGCTGTCAGATTCACTTGCCTGTAAGTAGAGTCAGAATGGCTGATGGGATTGGCAAAGCCAACTCAGACTTGAGTAGGACCCAGAGAATGACTTCTGACCCTTGAGGAGAAAACAAAGAAATCAAACGCATGATTAACAACTGGGACTCCTTTTGTAACAGGAAATACAGCTTAGAGACGTGGGAGATGTGTCTGAGAGAAGTAGGGCAATCCGCTCTGCCAGGCTGGTGCCTCTGGAGAAGCAAACAAGACTAGGGGCAGGAAGAACGGCGGAGGGTTGCTTTTTGGGCTAGATTGTTTGAAAATCCCTTTTCTGGGCTTATATGAAGTGAGGTGTGGTGACTTCTTGCTTCTTTGCTTCCTTTTGGATTTCTGAGATCATATCTCACTGTATAGTTTAGCCTAGCCTTGAACTCAGGATCCTTCTGCCTCTGCTTCCCAGTGCTAGGACAGGTGTGTACCACTATGCTCAGAATTGGTGACCTTGTTTAGAAGCAAATATCTTACCAAGAATGAAGCTGTATATTTTTGTATTATTATTAATATGAAACAAAGGCATTGCATGTATCATTTAATGCCAGTACCATCTATTGTCCAACAAGCCCTCATGAAGTCACCTGACAGTGACTTAGCTGAACTTTCTAACTACTAAGTGACTAAGGCCTGGACTCTGCAAGGTTAGACAGAAACCTGAGAGGACTGCTAAATTGAAAAAAAACAACAACAACTCTGCAATCATGAGCGTGACATACCAGCAATCATAAGGCTGAGGCAACAGGACCACCCCTAGTGTGAAGGCAGCCTGGGCTAGAGTGAGTTACAGGCCACCCTAAACCAGACTGAGGGATTGTCTCAAAAAGATTTGTTTGGTAAAATGAAATGAATTCTGTCAATTAGGAAATGTGACCCCAGAGGACCTGATCTTAATGCTGTTAAATCGTCACCTGGTGTATTAGTTACTGTTTGTTGCCATGATAAAACACCAAAAGCAATTTAGAGTAGAAAAGGATTGTTCTGGTTTATAGTACCAGAGAGATATGAGTTCATCATAGAGAAGGCATGGTAGGAACAGGAATTTGGCTGATCACATTTTTATCTATACACAGGAAGCAGAGACAGTGAGAACAGGAGGCGAGCCAGGCTACAAAAATCTCAAGACCTGCTCCCATTTAATTCCTCAGACAAAGCTGTCTCCTAAAGGTTCTGATGTCCTAAAATAAGTGTTCAAATTCATGAGCCTATGGAGGTAATTACTAAACCCCACAGTTGGGTCTGTATGCTTTGCACGCCTATGCCTGAATCTTTACTGGTTTATCTTCCCTCTTTGATCTATCCTGTCCTGCGCAACAGATAATGTGTTAAGTGAGCCTATCTATTTAACTGTATGAGAATTCTATTTTGATGGATGTATAGCACTTCCTCTTCTGCTATGGGCTTCCAATTTTATAAGAATCCACTCTCTGTGCGTTGTAATGAGTGGAGTTTGTCTGGCTTTCATGTCTTAGCTGGCAGATTTAAGTTCTTTGTTTAAAAAAATAACACGGAGCCAAGAGTAGTGTCCCACACCCTTAATCCCAGAACTCGGGAGGCTGAAGCATGTGGGTCTCTGTGAGGCCAGCCTGGAGTGCATAGAGAATTCCAGGATAGTCAGGGATACACAGAGAAACCCTATCTCATAAATAAGTGGAAAGAAGAGGCAAGGAGATGTCTCAGTGGTTAAAGTAACTTACTGCCAAACCCTAAGACTGAGCTTGGCCTTTTTAACTCACCTGGTGGAGGGAGAGAACTGATTTCTACAATCCTTCAAGTTGTCTTCTGACCTCTACATTTTCCCTGTGTACACACACACACACACACACACACACACACACACACACACACACACCTAAATAAATATAACTTAAAATTTTAGAACAATGACTCAAAAGACAGTTTTGTTTTTTTTTTTTTTTTTTTTTTTGGTTTTTCGAGACAGGGTTTCTTTGTGTAGCTTTGCGCCTTTCCTGGAACTCACTTGGTAGCACAGGCTGGCCTCAAACTCACAGAGATCCGCCTGGCTCTGCCTCCCGAGTGCTGGGATGAAAGGTGTGTGCCACCACTGCCCGGCAAAAAGACAGTTCTTTCTTGGTCCACTTTTAAGTTTTTTGCTCCTGTAAGTTGTTGGGTGCCCTTCTGGTCCTAGGGTTGCTCTGGTCACTCCATTCATTACAGGAGATTGTACTGACCTTGTGAGGGGTCACACCACATGTGTTTTCTAATGGCTGGCTGCTCCGAAACACTGCTGTGCTACGTGTGGGCCATGAAGCCATCTTGAGCTTTGAGTTAATCTGATTTTATTCTAGGAGCTATCAAGGAAGAGTAAGGCAAAATGATGGTGGCAGTTGTAACAAGCTCCAGCCCTCCTGGCTCCCACCCAAAGTACTTGCCAAGGAGATTGATATTCCCTCCAGCCAGCATCTTGTTCATCATTGCTGCCTCAGAGGACTGTCTATCATTCCAGAACTGACTCTGGCCCTCTCTATAAAATCAGCCCACAAGCTGGGTATATAGAATGAAAACTCAGAAAACATCCCTACATTGAGCTCAATCCCCCTCATGACCTTGGCTTCACATCAGGACCAGAGGTGAATCCAAGTCAGGAGGGAGGGAAGTGTGTGTGTGTGTGAGTGTGTGTGTGTGTGTGTGTGTGTGTGTGTGTGTGTGTGTGAGAGAGAGAGAGAGAGAGAGAGAGAGAGAGAGAGAGAGAGAGAGAATATGAACGTGTGATGTGTGTGTGGTGGTGGAGAGGAGCAGTTCAAGCAGGAGCCCATGGGCCCATGAGTTCCCACCCTTGAGGAATGCTTTGGACCCATTTCCCTGTCATGTCAAGGTCAGCGTGTTCAGTGCAAATGCAAAAGGCCAAGCAGGATCGGGCCCACATATTGATTTGGACAAGAGGCCAACAACTGGGGGTGGGATAGAAGATGGATACAAACACAGCAGTACTTCTGCCAAACCACTTTCTAAATGAAGCCCAGCTGGGCTCCAGGTCCTCCTATCCAGAGAAGGTTTGCTTGAGTTGCATGGATGGTGGCTGGCAAGGGCTCTCTCCCTGTGCTGTGGATTACTAAAGGGTTTCCTGAGCTCTAGCTCCAGCTGCTTCCCAGATGAGTCTTTGTTCTCCGTCCTGTATCTTGTGGTTGTTCCTTTATGTTCATGTCTGGGCTTCATCAAGAAGCCCCCCACCACACCCACCCACCCTTACTTCCCACAAAATAACCGTTTGTACATGGAGACAAGGAGGTTTCTGTGCAGCAGTATGAACTATTTCAAACTGAGTGGTAGACATTCCTCCTTGTAAGTCTTCTGGCTACCCACCTTCCTGCCGTCACCCCCTCTTCATCGTGTCCTTGTAGGGAAGGGCATGTGCACTGGTTGTTAGAAGCATGAGGACCCATCTCTAGGGCTGTTACACCAGTCTGTTCCCCATGGACTGTGGAGAGCAAGTCACACTTGCTGCCTCATTCTTCTCTTCTGTAAGGGAAGCTAGCCAGCATGAACAGCATGAGGTAGTTGTGGGCACACAAGGAAATCTTTTTGGGATACAAATAAAAACTGAGAAGAGATGTGCTGCACCCTCCCTCGACCCCACCCCTGAGAAGGGGTGGCACAATTCAAGTGTTGGTGAGGACACAGTCGATCTTCAGAGAGCTGCCTAACTGCTTGGGAAAATGGAACCAGAAAGCTACATCATGACACGGCAGTTAACCCCAGGTACAGACATGAAAGAAATAGAAGCATGCACATACAGACACACTTACCCCTCAAAGTATATAGCAGCATTGCTCACATGCACCCAAAAGGGAACAATCCAACAGCCACTACCGGCCAATGGATGACTAAGCGTATTGCATATCAGCTTGAATTCCAACTAGCCACACCAAGAGTGAAGCATGGATGCAGGCTCTAACTTGGGAGATCCTTGAACCGTCACGCCAAGGGGAAGAAGTCTTGACAGCAGGCCACATTATTCTAGTCACACAAACCCAGAACAGGGAAACCCAGCTGGCCAGTGATTGCTAAGGGGTGTCTGGGAGTGGGTAAGGAGGTAGCTAGAGGAAACATGGGTTCTTTCTTTCTTTTCTTCCTTCCTTCCTTATTATATGTGGATGTGAGGGTGCATACATGCCATAGTACATGGGAACCTTGGGCAGTTAGTTCTTTGCTTCCACTGTGGGATCTGGGGATTTGCATGTCTTTATCCTTTGAACCATCTTGCCAGCCCTGAGGGTGCTTTCTGAAGTGACAAACATATACAATTGGCTGTGCTGATGTTTGCACATATGTGGGAATATTCTTTACACAAACAAACAAACACTGGTTGTATGAGGGTTTTTGTTTTATTTATTTTCAGACAGACTCTTGCTTTGTAGCTCTGGCTACCCTAGAATTCTCTATGTAGCCCAGGATGGCCTCAGCCTCCTGAGTACTAGGCATAGGCATACATCATCATGCCTAGTTTGGCTGTATCCTCTTTCCACCCTTGAGACAGGGTTTCTCTGTGTAGCCCTGATTGTCCTGGAACTCTCTGTAGACCAGACTGGCCCTGAACTCACAGAAATCCACTTGCCTCTGCCTCCCAAGGGCTGGGATTAAAGGTATGCACCACCACCACCACCGGGCCTGTACACTTGTAATGACTCACTAATTAGGTGATCTGACAGTGCTGAGGACTGAATCCAGGACCTTATGTGTGTTAGGAAAGCACTTCACCACTGAGCTGGATCTCCAGCCTGGTTTTACTCCTTAAATGAGTGAGTTAGAATGATATGGTATGGAAACTGTATTTCACCAAAGCTATTTTTCTAAAGATGAGTTGCATATTAATACTGTAACCAAGCCCAGCACACAGGGAAGCTCAGGACCCTGAGAAGAAACAGCTGGCACACTGAAATGAGTTATTAGAGATTAATGAAGGTCTATTCATAAAGATGTGGGCAGGCTATAGGAGCCCAACCAGAGATGAGGGAGAGTCCCATGGGCAAAGGGAGGAATACAGACAGTGCTGTGGCACACAGGGCTGCCTTCCAGAAGAAAGCAGATACTGCCCACGGCAGCCCAGCAGAATCACGTACAACTCACAACCTCCATCCGTGGTAGACCCCACCCAAAGCCTGAAGACACGGAGTCAGCCTTTGGGGAACATGGGACAGTTATGACAATCCTGGCCACCAATTAGCTTCCTTTGTTCTGTCCTATCCTGCCAACCCCACTACGGGGCAAGGCTTGGGCACTATATGTTCTAATAAGGAACTTCTTGATTGTACCCAGGTCAGGTGGCTCACACATGTAATCCCAGCACTTGGAAGCCTGAGCTACAGAGAGTCAAACACCACAAATGAAACTGCTTATCACAACGCTTGAGTACTTCCCTAGAGGAAAATACTTGCAGGCTTCTGCAGATGCCGGGGACTTTGTTCTGGAGAGGCTGGAGAGAGAAAGCAAAGACTACAGAACTTTCCCCAGCTGCTCAGAGCAGAGGTGGGAGAGGGGGTGGGCAATGGGACAAACTGGACTGGGACCTTGGTTCTGCAGGGTGGGTAGAGAAAGTACCAGAAGTCCACAACGGAAGAAGGCAAATTCTCTACTTCCTGTTCTAGTAACATTTGCTTCTCTAGGGTCACTTCTTCTGGAAGTATGGTCTTCCTCAGCAGTCCTTTTTAATATTTGCATTTGGATCAGTTTGGGTGGGTGGACAGATGGAATGACTGATTGCTGTGGACGGAACTGTACCCCTGCCTGTTCTACACTGAAATCCTAACCTTCAGTGTAACAGCTTAGAGTTACTGCATCTGCAGGAAGTCTTTAAATGGCAATTGAAGTAAAAGGAGGCTATTATCCTTGTCCCGTGTCTTCATAAAGCAAGCGCAGGGCACATACACACACAGTGGGATGACTGTGGGAGGATGAACATGGTCAACCACAAAATGCTCAGAGGGAAACCCAGGATGAATACCTTCAAAGACTGCAACGGAAGGTTCTGGCTGTAGAACTTGCCCAGCCTGCATTCTTTGTTATGGCAGCCCCAGAAAACCAATGCACAAACACCCCTTGGAGGTTTAGAACCAAGCAAATGTCTCCTGTCTATACAGCAAGCAGATTAGTTCTGCATGCAGAATCCTCCCTCCTGGCTGGCTGAAACAATGTCAGCTATAGTTGGGAGTTCTCTTCCAGATTTGTAGAGACCCTTCGTGTAGGTCCAGACTCTAGGGAAGGTGCCTGACCTGGCCTTTGGTCACTGGTCTCTGACTACTCATCACCTGGAGCTCACTGCAGCCACTTTCCTGCTGTGTCCCATTTGGGTCTGGGGCCTTTCCAATGTCCCAGTCTGGACAAAGTCCAGCCCACAAAGCTCTCTGACGCCCTCACCCCTACCCCCAGTCCTCAAGACAGCATCCTATCTCCAGGCTCTCTCCGCATTGCTCTCTAGGCAACAGGAAGAACTAGTTAAGTCTTGGAAATATGATGTCTACAGCAATAAGAGCAGCACTGTACCTCATTGTACATGCCGCGTTGCTTTGATGCAGTTCAGACAGATGTCTAAGGCAGTGCAGCTGGGTTCTGCCACCTAAGGAGCTAGGAACTGCTTAGTGTTTCCTGTGAGTCTGAGACCCCCATGGGCACAGATGAGACCGCTGGGTTCTCGCTTTTCCTGCTCCTGGAAGTCAAGTCAGGCAGCCAGATTTAGTCTTTGCCTCAGGTTTCCTAGCAGGGAACCAAACTGGTGCTGGGAGAATGATGCACAGGTGTGACACCCACCTCCCCACCTGCTGTGGCTGGAGGTTGTCATGGAAACAAAACCCTCCACTTCCAGGGTTTAGGTAGCCATCTTCTGGGACCTGTGTTCAGGGCCATGAGCAGCCTCTCACTAAGCCAGAATTTGCTTGGTGTAGGCACTGATGGCTTTGTAAGGCAGAAGGACCAAGCAACTTAGTTCCTCTCTGCTGGTCTTTGCATGAAAATGCCTGCCAGAAATAAAGCCTCATGCCAAAGTCTTTTTTTGTTTTGTTTGAAAGCCAAGTATCTCTGTCCAGTAAACCTATGTTTTCCCCTCCTATCAGCCTTTATCCTGTTTAATACACATACACACCATGCAGGAATGAACCATTTGTTTGGAAAGTTTTTCTTGGTACTGATTAGAGTTGGTGGGAGACCTGTCAGTGTCCACTTGTGTTCAGAGGGCACATCGTCTTCATGCTCACACAAAATCTATGCAAACTAGAATTCGTGTGTGTGTGTGTGTGTGTGTGTGTGTGTGTGTGTGTGTGTGTGTGAACATATGCCACATGGGAGCAGGTCCTTCAGGAGGCCAGAAGAGGACATTTTCATTCTTGTTTGGGTGATAATGTCAGCTTTCTTTGGTATATTTGGGGAGCTCTTCTCAAGGGAGGGCAATGTAATGGGCAGGACCCAAGTGTCCCCAGCTACCAGAAAATTCAGGTGAACTTCAGGAAAGCCTGGAGAAACAGAACTGTAGGGATGGAGGACTGCAGCATGGTCGCAGAGACTGTTACACACACACACACACACACACACACACACACACACACACACACACGACTGTTAGAGACAGGGTCTTGCCCTTGGCTCTGGCTGGCTTAGAACTAGCTATGTAGACAAGGCTGTTCTCAGAATTGTAGCTATCCTCTTGTCTCTGCCTCCGAAGTACTGTGATTATAGGCACGTGCCACCATCCCCAGCTGAAATTTTACATGTGTGTGTAAATATTTTAAGATTGTGTTTGTGTGAACATATGTCACATGGGAGCAGGTGTTCCCAGAGGCTGGAAGAGGTCATTAGATGCCCTGGAGCTAGAGTTGTAGGTGGCTGTAGGCCACTCAATGTGGTGTTCCTAAGTGCTCTTAACCACTGAGCCATCTCTCCAGTCCCAAAATTTGGTTTATTCACCCAATTATTTCTTTCCCTCTCACTCATGCTGACATGTCTGTCTCTTCCACCACCATGTGCTGCAGGTATTTGAGTTCACTGTGATATCCCGAGACCGTTAATAAAGTAAACCTTGAATCAGGACAGGGCCAGCAACTAGCTGACCAGGATGAGCCATAGAGAAGCCATGAATATGGATAGAGAAGACACACAGGAAGGAGAAGGGAGGGACTTTGAAGTCTCTTTGATCTGGGACGAGTGGAGAGGCCCTTGCTGGGTCTCCAGTAAAAAAAAAAAAAAAAAGGAAGATCAACTGGCTGCTCCTCTGCTTCTTTGATCTATTGGGTTTTCACCCCAACATCGGACTCCTGAGTCTTTACTGGTAATAGAACAACTTTGATAAGCACAACAGCCATGAGCTAAGTGGAAGAGAGGGAAGAGGGGGGTGGTAGTGGCCAGGCCGGGCCTGAGGCCCTGGGAGCAACAAGGCCAAGGAACCCAGAGGGAGCTCTGGACTACATGTGGTCCCACTGCCACCTGGTGTTTGTAGTGCATAACACTTTCAAGTCTCCACACCCTTGAAATTTGCAGTGAGGCATGCTCAAAACCTTTTCACATAAAAAGTACACATGTGGTGACACACAGCTGAAATCCTAGCACTTGGGAGGAGTGAGAATCATGAGTTCAAGGTTATCCTCTGCTACACGAGTTCAAGGCCAGCTTGGGACATTTAAGACCCTGTGTAAACACACACACACACACACACACACACAGATGTTTCACTTTTGGTTTGTACTATTTTTGGTTTGCTTTATTGATTTTGGTTGTTTTGAGATAAGATCTCACTATATATACCAGGCTGGCCATGTAATCAGGATCCTCATTCCTCAGGCACAAATGCCTGGTTTGTTTCACTTTTTGTTGTTGTTGTTGTTGTTTTGTTTGTTTTGATTGAGCATGGATTACTCTTTTAAAAGACTAAAAGCAACACAGACTTTTCAGAAAAAAGTCTTGAAGGAAGTCGGAATAATTGCCTTGGAGAAAACTAGGCTCACGGACACGGTAGCTATTTTTAAACAGAGGGTTATTGGGAGGGCGAGAAAGATCTGAGTGCAGCTTCAGAAACAGGACAAGGACTAGGGAGACTCAGAGCATCTCCACACAGCACTGCTGACTAGAAAAGACAGAGCACACCATTCTGAAGCACTTGAGGTCCTTACAGCCACTGCTCAGTGACAGCCCAGACATCTTTTTATAATCCCCATAGGATTATGTCTGCCAGCCCCTCCCCCATCCTTACAGAACAGTGTGCACTGGGGAGGCCCGAAGTGAAGGCCCGGGGACTTGGCAGTGTTAACTCTGCACTGCTGATAGCAGTCAGGCAACTGAATACTGTCCCAGTGCAGGTCTTCATGTAAAGTGAAGGGACTACGCAGGACTGTGTGGCAGCTGCCCTCTGCCGCATCCTGAGTTTTGGCCTTTACTTAGTCCTGGTAGGCGAAGAAAGACAGAGGCTGGGTGTCCCCTCCATTGGGAAGCATGACCTTGCTGGAGAGAGGAACAGAGTTCAGTGAGGGCAAGGTTGGCAGGATGCTGGACACCCCTGTCATTCCTGGCCTTGCTCAGCCAGGAAGGCAGATGGGCAGCTCTAGAATAGCTCCCCAGTCAGACGTAAGCAGACAGCCTTCCTGCCATATGTCAGCTGAGGCCATGGTGCCCAAATGGTCAGAGGCCCAAGAATGATGACCACAATGACTTGGTCAGGGCACCTCTGACTTGTGGGCCTTTGGGAGAGCAGGCTGGCAGGATGCTTACCTTAGCAGCGAGGGGATAGTCAGGTTGAGCTGCCCACCAGCACAGGCTCAGATCTCTGGAGAACGAAGAGTTGGTTGTGGCATTCCAAGCCTATTCCTGACTTCGCAGTACCAGGACTCCACTACTGAGATGGTCACCATCTGCTTCTGAGATTGAGCTCTGTCCTCTTACACGATCCCAAGTCCCATAGGAATGACAGTAGTGTGGACAGAGGCATAGGAGCATTTATACTAAACACAAATCATAGCCATCTAGAAAAGGGGTGGAGGGGCAGGAAAGCTAGAGGCCTCAGACTCCAGAGGACGTACCCTGAAGAGCGTGGCTTCCAAAGCACTCTTTCTGGAAGCTTCCAGCACCTCACAGCCATCTATAGCTCACACATCAAGGCTCTTCAGATGGTTGTAAAGAACTTCCCAGTCCTGCTTTCTTTCCCCAGGCCTTTCGCCATCTTGAGACTCTAGGCTCATCAACTCTAACTTGAGCTGTCTGCAGATAGATGCCAGGGAAGCCCAGTAGAAGGCAGTCAGCAAGCATGATCACAACCTGTCTCTCTCTACCTTACCCTCAGCAGCCCTATCCTTACCCACACAAGGGGTACAATCAGGCATCAAAGCTTCTGGAAATCCCTTGGTCCTCTGAGCTGTGAGTCATCAGGGACATGTACCCACCATCTTGCTTGGGCCATCTGCACTCAATTACAAGCCCTTTGGAAGCCAGCAGAGGGCTGAATCTCTGCTGTGGGCTCTGTGATTAGCCTGTTCTTTTTTGAACACTGCACATGGTACAGCCAGCTGTGAGCAGCGGTCACGATTCAAAGCCTTTTTCCTCAAAAAGAAAAGTGCCAAAATAGCTGTGATGGCTATGCGGAGTCTAAAAGTCTCACTTTCTGGATAAGCCCCTGCCTTCTTGGGCCTGGGATCACTCCAGACTCTGTGGGCTGCAAATGAGCCTGCCTAAGAACTACCAAGTTAGATGCTGGGAGAAAGGAGATGTCTCTAATCAGGAGGCTGGAAAGACTGACATGATAGGTTCCAGTGTACATGATCACCACGGCCGCTGTCTGAGGGCCACTCCTCCCTTGCTGTGATGTCATCTCTTACATCAATCACACCAGCTCTCGGCAGTCCATGCACTCTCGGAAGTTACAACAATCTATCCTGTGAGCTGCAGTTCACATGAAATCTGTGCAAACAGATCTGAGGAATCATGGTTCTTTTGTTTCACAGTTTTCAACAAAGCAACAAACATTTCCTTTCTCATAATTAATGATGAATATGGCAAACAGTGGCACACAGATGCCAATAACCACAGGGAGATCTGTACATCCAGGAAGTTTGTGCTTGCTTGGGTTTGGTTCGTTTCTATCATTTAAATAACCTGAAATTTAGAACTCAATCTGGAATAACTGGTTTTGCTTATGCTGAGAAATCAAAATGCTTATTTAGCATTAAAAACTGCCCCAAATTACATCACTTTATATATACATATTAAATAAAGCTATGTGTGTGTGTGTGGTGGTGGGAGAGAGGGGTGAGGTGCCATGGCACCCAAGTGGAGGTCAGAGGACAACTGTCAGAGTTGTTTTGTCTTTTACCATGTGAGTTCTGGGAATAGAACTTAAATTCCCAGGCTTGGTAGCAAGTGCCTTTATCTGCCAAGCCATTACCGTTTTGTTTTAACAAACTTTAAGTATGTACAAGTATAAGAATATATATACCCATTGTGGCTTGTGTCTGAGGACAGGGGAAATCACTCAGAAGGAACCCTGCAGCATACACTGGAAATAGAAATACTAATCTGAATTCAGTTTCTAATATGCAGACAAGAAGTAACTTTCAATGTTTGTGTGTATTCACATATGCATGCACATTTAGACAAGCATTCCGAAACTCTGATGAAGAGCTTGGGGCTGGCAGGGAAGGTCAGCAAGGAACCCAACACCCAGAGCTGCTGGGTTTGTAATCCTAACTTGAGAGGCAGAGGCAGGAGGGTTATGAGTTGAGGCTAGCCTGTCTTGTTTCATAGCAAGATCCTGTCTCAAAAAAAAACAAGGGTTGGGGACTTTCATGCAAGGGCCTGGGTTTGATTCTCAAGTACTATAAATCAATCAATGGATCAATCAATTAAAAACACAAGACAAACAAAACTCAACCAACAGCCTTGATGACAACAAATAGCCAGATGTGTTAGTGGCACATGGGAGGTGGAGGAAGGAATATTAAGATGTCAAGGTCTTCTTGAGCAACCTGGACCTGAACACACATTACTGTCCTCACCACAGATGGGGCTTGAAATAGAAAAACTTGAACGTTGTGTCAGGAAATACAATCCCTGATCCCTAAGTAGAAGCGAACAAGTGAGAAGGACACAGGATCCAGCTTGAAGGTGATTCTACTGGTCATATCTGAGACCAGGGTAGTTCCTGAAAAAATAATGATGGCAAGATTGTAACCCATTCAATGAAAAAGGAAGCACATATCTATAAATTAAAAATAAAGTGAGGCCATGCAAGGTGGCTCAAATCTGTGATTCCAGAACTCCAAGGGCAGAAAGATTGTCATGAGTCCCAGGCCAGCCTGGGGTGGATACTCTACCTAAAAAAAAAAAAAAAAAAAAAACCTAAAAAGAATAAAGTAGAAATTAACTTTTCACTTTAGACAAGTGGTCAGTCGGGTCGGCAGTAATGGGGCTCAGTGAGGCTCCTGCCACAGGTGCCATTTAATCCAACCTAAGAAACATCTGAGTTCCTGGCCTCAGAGCTTCACAGTCAATTCAGTCCATAAGAAACTGTGTTTCCAAGTATGGGACACAGCAGGTTCAACAAGGCTGGTACACGTGGTTAAGGCTCCAGTGGAGCCAGGGATCTGGTGGCAGCATCGACAGTTTGCTCACTCAAGGTTGTGCTGAGGTCCCAAAGAACACGACTCTCGCTCACATGAAGAACACACAAAGGGATGGGGCCATGCCTGTGAGGCTGGCAGGCAACTGCCCAACAACCTAGTTGGCTCAGACTTGCACTTCCCTGTCACCTGAAGCAACAGTCATCTGTGATGGCTCTTTGTTTGCGATGGCGTTTGTTTTTATAATAAAGTTTAAAATATTATTTTTAATGTTTCAGAGTATGATTACCTTTTTTTTTTGGCCAGAGCTGAGGACCAAACCCAGGGCCTTGCACTTGCTAGGCAAGCATTCTACCACTGAGCTAAATCCCCAACCCCTGATTTCCTTTTCACTTTCACCTGCTACATGACTTAAAAACCAGCTAAAGCAACAAAAGACAGTGGCAATAAGGACGGGCATCAAACATGGGTCCTAAAAGGTGTTTCTTGAACTGTAGAAATAAACGCTGCTTTATGTAACTTGCTGTAAATGTGTCAGCTATTAAAACACCGTGAGGAGTTTCAAAGGATCAGTGATGAATACACTCTTCTAGATTAGAGTGTTTATAACCTTTTACTTTGGCTGGAAAAGCAGCTCCACAGGACATGTGCCAAGACTGAGACGACACGGCAGTAGGCGTTGCCAACTCTCTTGGCCAGCCTCACAAACAACACTACCAATGCTTTGAAAGAATGGAGAGGAAAGTCAGAGAATCCTCCCCATGTAAAAAGGTAAGACCATAATTGGAGAACTTACAGCTTACACGTCTGACAAGCACAAGCTTCGTTTCTGAATGTGACAGTCCTTGCAGATTGCTCTTGGATCTGGCAGTTGTGCTCACCAACACTAGTTATAATGCACTTCCCAGGGACACAGAACTGCAGTGTGTCTGGAGCTTGCTCCTGGGGTAGTGATGAGAATCAGGTCTACGTGGCTCACTGATGCAGACTGTCCTGCTGCACACTCATTTCTCTCCAGTGACAAAGAGGTGGACATTCTTTGGAGACCTGAGCATCTGTGCCGCCCGCTCGACGCCAACCACAGAGGCCAACCTTTGGGCGTCGTACTTGGAATAGAGCACAGTGCAGGTCCACGTGGCCTCCTCTCCTCTACTGGTGGCTCTCAGCATATTACAGACTTCACTGTAGAAGTGAGGATATGTTGGCAATTCGTAGAATATCAGGTTCCTGATGCCTTTTATTGTGTACCTGTGAGAGAGGGAGGAGGCATGAAGAAGCCAGCCAGCGAAGCTGTGCTACCAATGGCTTCAGAGACATGGCTCACTATGTCGCTAGATGCCTGCGGTGAAAAGAAGAGCGCAAACCATGGACAGAAAGCAACCGTAGAACCAGCGGGTTTATTTTTGTGACAACATAACTGAATTCCTAATGCTGAATTTAAGACAATGGTAACAAAAATTTGTTTGTGGTGATATATTGCGTACCCTAAAAAAATTTGTCTGAAGAACAGAGAGACAAAGGAACAAACCACTGCCACATTTCACCTCACCAATTCCACAAATCCTGACTGAAATCCTCTGAGTCTTCACCCGGAAGACTCTAGCCAAAAAAACCTCTAGCTGAAAGGGATGCTTCTGCTGAAAAGCCTTTAGTTCCTGTCTCCTCACCCCTTATATACCTTTCTCCGCCCAGCCACCACTTCCTGGGATTAAAGGCATGTCTGTTTTCCAGTACTGGGATTAAAGGTGTGTGCCATCACTGTCTGGCTGTTTTTTTTCTCCTAGACTGAGTCAATCTCATGTAGTCCAGGGAAGCTTTGAACTCACAAAGATCCAGATGGATGTCTGCCTCCTAAGTGCTAGGATTAAAGGTGTGTGCCACCACTGCCTGGCCTCTATGTTTAATCTAGTGGATTGTTCTTTTGTTTGATCTTCAGGAAAAATTTATTAGAGCACATAATATATCACATTTCCCTTTTTGTCTAAAATAATAAATTTGTATTTCTTAAAAAAAATATTCTTTTTGAGACAGGGTTTCACTATGTAGCTTTTTTTCTTACTTGACACAGGGTGTCTGTGTAGCCCTGGCTGTCCTGGAACTTGACTGTAGACCAGGCTGGCCTTAAACTCGCAGAGATCTACCTACCTCTACCTCCCAAGTGCTAGGATTAAAGGTGTGTGTGCATGCCGCTGCCACCACCACTCACCCAGTATGTAGCTCTTGCTGACCTGGAAGTCGATAGTAAATCAGGCTGGCCTCAAACTCACAGGGAATCACCTGCCTCTACCTCCTCCTGAGTGCTGGGATTATAGACTGCACCACGATGCCTGGCCCAAATTTTAAATATTGATTATTGATTTATTTTTATGGGATAGAATCTCACTGTGTAGCCCTGGTTGGCCTGGAATTTGTGGTATAGGCCAGGGTGATCTTATCCTACAGAGATCTACCTGCCTCCCAAGTGCTGGTGTGAGCCACAATATCTGACCTTTAAAAAAAATTTGACTACATTTATTTTACTCGTGTGTGTGTGTGTGTGTGTGTGTGTGTGTGTGTGTGTGGTACATTTTCTGAGCCTGTTCTGCATGGGCTGAAGTAAAGGCAAGACAGCAGAACAGGACTAAAAAGCTGCCAGAGGAGGAGGGATGCTCCATGGGTGAGGGAACCTGAGTTCAATTCCTGGAATCCACATGCTGGAAGAGAACCGACTCCGAAAAGACGCCCTTCGATCTCTACCTGTGCACACACTAAATGAAGACTAATAAAAAGAAAATAAAATTCTGCCAGAGAAAACTACATACTGAACAACTTAATATTACCTTCATAATCAAGCAAAATGGGGATGAGATCGGAGCCAGGGCATAAAAACAACGGCACCAATTCTAGCACCTGTGGGTCCTTTCTCATCTCCATGGACACAGATGCCCAAGTCCATCCACCTTACAGGATCCTGCCTGAGGCTCCACTCAACATCAGGACAAGGCAGCTAGTTTCAACAGTTCACAAATTTCCACCTCATTCCCTGCAGCATGGTGGGGTGGGGGGTAGGGATATGCAGACCATATGGACGCACTTAAGCAGTGACTACTAATGCTCAGGTCTGTCGTATGAAATGATATATTCGAACAGAACCTGCATACTTCTGTCCTGAGAGGACAGGACACCCAGAAAATCCATCAGTACCTCAGACACCAAGCTAAGCAAGCCCTCTCTCTGCTACAGGAATCTGAATCCTGTGGTATATGAAAGGTCCCTATGGCAACCACCAAATCCAGACAAGACTAAAGCAGCCACCCACACCAGCGGCTAGCAGACAAGGTGCATATGAACATAAGGACTATTCATTGCAGAGTGTGTATCTAACTGAAAACCACATAGAACACAGAAAAGCAAGAAAAAGACAGTGTAACAATGGTGTGTGTGTGTGTGTGTGTGTGTGTGTGTGTGTGTGTGTGTGTGTGTGTGTGTTGCTAGGGATAGTACTCAGAACCTCCTGCATACCAGCACTTGAATTTGTGGAGTGAGGCAGAGGAGATGTAAAAGGGCGCAGGACAACGTACCCACTTTTAACTGTATGCAGCCTTTATGACGGTAAGTTTTCCTTTCAAAATCTATTTTAAAGAAACAACTGGGTGGGTCTATCATCAAAACACATGCATATGATGTACTTGCAGAAATGTGCACTCAGTGTGCTAAGGAACCAGGACAAACTGGGCTGAGCACCCTCTCTAACACCTAAGACTACAGATGCTCAGGTCTATCATACAAAATGACGCAGTATTTGCACAGAACTTGATACTTCTGTACACTCTAAGTTACTTCTTACTTAATACAATGTCAGTACTGTGTGGAGAGCTGTTAAACTACAGTGGAGGGCTGCAGAGATGGCTCAGTAGCTAAGACTACATGCTGTTCTTTCAGAGGACCCAAGCTGGGTTCCCAGCACCCACATCATAGCTCACACTGTAAGTCCAGTTTTGGGGAATCTGATACCTTCTGTGGGCACACACATATACACACTCATACAAAGGAAATAAACATTTTTTAAAAGCTGTATTGCTTAGGGAACAATGACAAGAAATCTGTACTTCAGTACTGATACACAGCCTTTTTTCAGTATACAGTTGGTTGAATCTGAGAATACAGAACCCACAGATATGAAGGGCTCACCATAATTTCAAAAACTGAAAAAAAACAAAAACGAAAAACTACATGCTCATTGAAAGGAAATGAAGTTCATTTCATAACTAAACAATTGAATGGCACATATCCATGGCAAATACAGTATAGACTACATATTAATGGATGAGAAAGGCTCTTTTATACCAGGAAAACCTAGCATTGACCCAGTGATTCTGGTGAATGGCACATCCCAAATGGGCAGGCTGTCACCATGTGTATGGGTTTCTGTTGCTGTCTAGAGACACCATGACCATGGCAACGGCAACTCTTATAAGGGAAAAACATTTAATTGGGGTGGCTTACATTTTCAGAGGTTCAGTCCATTATCATCATGGCACAATACAGTAGTGTGCAGACAGACATGGTGCTGGAGAAGCACTTGAGAGTCCAACATCTTGCAGGCAACAGGAAGTGGTCTGTCTCACTGGGCATGGCTTAAGCATATATGAGCCCTCAAAGCCTGCTTCTACAGTAACACACTCCCTCCATCAAGAGCACACCTATTCCAACAAAGCCACACCTCCCAATAGTGCCACTCCCTTTGCAGGCCGTTGCCATGAATTAAGGCAGGATTGATACATGTCCCTCTTAGGCAGAATTCTGAACATAAGTATTATTTTAATCAGTAGCCAAATTGATGCATACTGATCGTTTGGCCTGTCTTTTCTGTTGTAGGGACTCCATCTGTCCTGACTCAGTAGTACTGGGATGGGACTCAACATGTGGCTTGTTAATAACTCTCAAGAATTCTAATATAATCCAAGTCTGGAAGCCACTTGCCCAAATAAGCAATTAGACAATCTGAATTATGGGACATAATTGTAGAAACATGATAGGACCCTTCAAAAAAATGCCAATGTCATAAAGAGAACAAAATCAAGAGAATTATCACAGATCCGTTCTTTCACAATTGACATTCTGGGTCAGGCTACACTGTGATGAGCTGTTCTGCACACTGCAAGGGTCTAGCAGCATTCCTGCTCTCAACTCACTAGAATAACCCTACAGTGTGACAATCAAAACATCCTGACAATCAAGTGTCCCTGGTTGAGACTAAACTAAAGAAAGAAGTCAACAAATGCTTTGTGCACCTGCGTCCTGGACCGGGGAACGGAACGCCAGGGAAAGCTGCTCAGCCCACCTACAGCACTACCACTGCAGTGACACCGAGCGCTAGGTCACAGGTGTCCCGGTTACATGCTCGTGTGTTGTAGAGATGTGTGCTGCGACACTCAGGGTGAAGTATCATGAAGCCCCTTTCATCTTTCTTTTTCTTTAGCTAGAGAAGTTTTGCTACACTGCTTAGGTTGGTCCCGAACTCCTAGGCTGAAGGGATCCTTCTGATCTAACTTGTGGTGTAGTGGGACAAGTATGTGTTGTAGGGTAAAAAGGGCCAGTGAAAGAACATCCTGGCCCTGAGACCCGAGCCAAGGAAACACACCCTGCCCCTAAACAACTTGAAATCCAACTAATGGGGGCTTGTCCCAAGCTCAGGAATTGAGATCCTACCAATCCCTACCCTGAAAATCTTTACCCTGGAAGCCCTACCCCTAAGAAATCCTATATATGGGACTGCCTTTATTACCCCAGCAGAGGCAGCCACTCTCCTCGATTGCTCTCTCTCCCAATAAATCTCTTGAGTGAGGTTGTTGTAACGACTTTCTTTCACAGGAGCAGAGCAGAGCTAGGGCACAGTGGAACTATACACTTTAGCTGGGGAAACTTTCCCTTGCTGGAGCAGAATTGTTAACACTCCAGGGAAGCTGAGCAGAGCTGTAACATTTCTCCAGAGCAGAGCTCTAACAACCTCATTGGGGAAATCCTCTCCTGCTGGAGCAAAGACTTAACACTTTGCTGGGGAAACCACCCCACCAGAACAGAGCTGTAACACTTCTGTCCGGATACCTTTCCCTTCAGAGCTGTAGGTTTTAACTTTTGAATGACTCAGGAAGAAAAAAATAAGAGAGGTGAGTAGAGAGAAATAAATGTGCATACATTATGCATACATACATTGTAAAGTGCCTGTGGCTGGAATAGACACAAGCAAATGTACATGCATACGTGGTAAAGTACCCACAGCTTGAGTAGAGAGACACAAATGTGCACACATATATGATAAAGTACCCATGGCTGGGGAACTCAGAGACAAGGGCTGCAGATGCTTATTAAGACTCTTACAATTTCCTTCTACAATGAAATCTTTCCACAGGGGAAATCTTTCTTTCTCTAGAAATCTAGGGAAAAGGAGGATGTATGGGAAAGCTGTACACATTAGCTTAGAAATGTATCCACACTATGCAGATAGTGAGATAGTATGTTTTTGGATCTTCCTTTACAATGAGCACGTGAGACACTTAAAGGGAGAAAAACCCCAATGCATACAGTGGTATTTTAAAAAGACTAGTGAAGGGTTCAGGCACATATATACGCTCAGATTTATCATGTAAAAAATGAAAGGAAAAACACATTAAAATATTTATGTAAAGGATGTATTCTTTAATTTTTAAAACTTAGTTACTGTATATATGTGCATGGACACTATGGCATACATGTAGAGGTCAGAAAACAACTTGAGAGTGTCGGTCCCTTTCCACCACATGGGTCCTGGGGATGAAACTGAAGTGACCAGACTTGGTGAAGCATGCCTTTCTTTACTTGCTGAGCCATCTCACTGGCCCAGTTGTTTTTTAATCCTCAGCCCCACCTAACTAGGTTGGCCTGGCACCTCTGACCCTCTTACCTGTATCTCCTAAGAGCAAGCACTACAACAGGTCTAGCTAATCAAAGTATTTGTACTGATTGATCATGGGTGACTATGGTTTCTTTTTAAATTTAATCTCCAAGTTCTGTACATGTAATAAATACCCTCAGAAGTGGGAAAACCAAAGAAAACAAGAGAAGCATGATCATATTTTTAATAAAAACCAAAAAAGGGGGCTAGAGAGATAGCTCAGAGGTTAAGAGCACCATCTGCTCTTCCAGAGGTTCTGAGTTCAATTCCCAGCAACCACAAGGTGGCTCACAACCATCTGTAATGAGATCCAGTGCCTTCTTCTGTGTACATAATAATAAACAAAAATTAAAAAACAAAACAAAACAAAAACCAAAAAAGGTCTGTTTCAATTTGCTCACAAAGAGACTAGGAGCTTCCTTAGAAACAGCAAGACCAGGCCTGTTCAGAGGCAGTTCATGTGAGCTCCCTTCCTGAGCCCCCTTTCCTACCTTACTTTTATCTGTATACCTCCCCTGATTGTGAATGTACCAAGCCATCAAATAAGCCTAATCCTGACAGGACCTTTATAAAGCCCAGGACACCCCATGTGTCTGCTGTCCTTGACAACTGATCAAGACTATCCTAGCTGCATTCCAAAGCTGCTTCTGTGTGGTGCAAACACCAGATTCATCTCTTCTAGAGCCTGGACTCACACAAGTGCAGGGGGGACCCAGCCCCACCCCAGCAGCCATTCTGAATGCCATGCAGCCTAAATCTAGTTTCCAACTTGTCTCTGGCTTGGAATCTTCCCCACTGCAGCAATATGCAGGAAAGGTACAATGAACCATCCTGGAAGAGAAGTCATGACCAAACACCCACTCTAAGTTGCTTTCATTCTCCTCTTCTCAACACTGTCAACCAGTCAGTGGGATATGACTATGACAAGCAGGGCCAGCCCAGCAACCCATACATACAGCTTGCAATAAGGAGACTGGTGTTGGGCACAAGTACAGTGTAGGCCTTATCTGTCCCTGAAGGAAAAAATCCACACCAAAACAAACAACCCCTATTTATGACCTCACGTGTACACATGATGGGACATACATATGCTTACACTTATGGATGCATGAACCAAATACATACAGCCATCTGTCAGTCAGGGTAAGGGCTGCTGCATACCTTCCCCTGGGGTTCATCTCTCTATCCACCTAGACTCATAAAAAGAACACTGGAAAAGAAGCTGGAGCCCCTGGTCCATGTGCTTTCCACTGCTGCTCTACCCTGTGGAGTGTTCTCTATCTTTACTTCCACTTTTTCTCTCTTATTCAACTCTTTGTATGAGACACGGAACCCTGACCCGCCCCCCAACACTCACCTCGTAATACCATACTGTAATGCTAGGCTGAGCTCAGTGGCAGAGCGTGTTGTGCCCAGCACATGCAAGACTCTAGGTTCCATTTCTAGCATATGCCCTCAGGTGCTTCCTCCTCTCAGGTTGAATATAAAACTGGATCCAAAGTAATTAAGGCTAAGTTTTCATCATCTCTCTCTCTCTTTTTTTCTTTTTTTTGTTTTTGTTTTTGTTTTTGGAGACAGGGTTTCTCTATGTAGCTTTGTGCCTTTCCTGTAACTCACTTGGCAGCACAGGCTGGCCTCAAACTCACAAATTCGCCTGGCTCTGCCTCCCGAGTGCTGGAACTAAAGGTGTGCGCCACCACCGCCCGGCTCATCATCTCTTTGATAACTTTATTGTTTGTATTTTAGAGACAGGGTTTACCTCTGTGGCCCTGACTATCCTGGAACTCACTCTGTAGACCAGGCTGGCCTTGAACTCACAGAGATCCGCTTGCCTCTGTCTCTAGAGTGCTCGGATTAAAGATGTGCGCCACCATAGCTGGCAAAGATTTATTTTTTTACGTACACAGGTGCTTTGTTTGCATACATGCGTGCAGACCAGAAGAGGGCATCAGACTGTGAGCTGCCATGTGGATGCTAGAAACTGAACTCAGGACCTCTGCAAGAACAGCCAGTGCACTCAACCGCTGAGCCATCTTTCCAGCCTCTTGGTAACTTTTTGATAGAAGGAAACCCTGAGATCATTAGCTATGGCAGAGACGTGTGGCACTACTGCAGACCATCTCCACCCTAAGAAACCTGTGAGTGGCATAGGCTGAGACTTGTCTGCACAATGAGCTTGAGGAGAATTTGATCTGAGGGTAAACAGTATACACTGGGACTGCTGTTTCCAGGACTCCTTTCATGGATGCCTTGAAAACCTGCTGAGATGTCTGAAAGCAGTGCCTAGCCCAGTTTCATTTGAAATGACTAGAATCACCCTGGGAAAATTTTCCAGCCATGCAGACAATATGCTTCCATTTGCTGGAATGACACAAAGCTAAGAGCTTCAGTGAGTGTGGCTCCACTACAGCCAACAATGCAGCCAGCAGCAGACACCCATGAGCTCCCTGGCCAAGCAGCCCAGGTTGCCAAGGATGGAGCTGGGAACAGATACTCAGTTTTCGGCAATTCATTACATGCAATATTACATCTTCATGTATCACTAGGTATAATATGTAAAGAAGTCTTCATGCCTAATCTGTCGAGCCTGTGCAGGCTGCTAGGATACCTCCTTCATCATCCAGGAAAACATAACACACTTGGGAAACCACATTCCCACACCAGCATAAATGAAGAGGCCTATAGGGTCATGGTGCATGACTGGAATGTCCATCAAAGCTTGGAGAGTAGAATGCTGGCTTACATGCCTGGCAGATCCTTGTTGGTCTATATTATGGCAAGTTAATAAAACAGAAATATCAGCTAGGTGTGGAGGTATGTGCCCGTTATCTCAGAACTTGGGAGGTAGAAGCAGAAGGATCAGTTCAAGGTTAGCCTGTGCTACACAGTGAGTTCAAGGCCAGCCTGGGCTACATGGGTAGTTTAAAATATCCTTTAATAAAACCTTGTCTTAACAAAGTGAAATGAAATAACAACTCAAAATCCCACCATAAGAAGTCAGAAAGAAGGATTTGGATACAATTTCCTTCTCTATAGTAAAGCATTAGAAAGGTTTGCATCTGGCAGCAGGAAGCCTGATGGGGATTTGGGGAGCACATAAAACTGCAGCTTTCTGGAGAACTGCGCAGTTCTCTCCTTCCACCATGAGGGTCCTGGGAAGTGAACTCAGGCCGTAGCCATTTAGCAGGTCCAGAAAGCTATTATTAACAAGTAAATTAGAATTTAAAAAGTACTAGCAAAACGGCCAACATGTTCTGTTCTGACTGGTAGTAAGTCTAAGCACACACTGAAACACTAAAAATACTCAACTCTGAGCCTCTACAGGTTTTGCCCCTGCTACCATCAAGGTGTCCACAGCCCCAGTTTTCCATAGTGAGATAGTCACACTGGACATGACTCCTCAGTGAGGCTGACACTGTGCTCAGCCTCCACCTCCCCAAACTCACCTGTGTGGATCCTGTCCTGCTCTTCAACTATGGACTGGTTTCTGTGAGGTGTTGGACCACAGCTGCATTTCAGATCACACAGAGCGGTTTCTACCCTTCCCAACAATGCCCGTTGGAAGTAACCAACTAACCAACCAAGCAATCAATGAACCACCTATCCACCAATCCACAATGCAGAGACCAGTATCACCAACCCCTGTGGCTTCTCTGAAAGAACAGAGGTAAGGGATGTATGCACAGCCCCACAGAGCATGCCCAGGCCTCTCAGGGGTAGAGCCTGTACTGTTTTACCTTTTGTAGAAATGGAAGCGTTCTGTGAGGAGCAGAAACTGCTTCTCTCCTTGGAGGAAGAAGTGTCGAGCCCTGGAGACCCCAGACTTCTGTGTATACTCGCAGATGTGTGTGAAGTTCAGCTCTTCCTTCTTGAAGTAATTTCGGAGACGCACAAAGTCAAAGTAGGAGGGGACATAGATGAGTGTATGGGACATGACGGCATCCCGGTACTGAGGCAAAATCTTGTTTATGAAAAAGTGAAACCTGATTAGGAAAGGCCAAGGACAAGGTTAACAGTCTGGAGTGGAACTGACAGTAGGCAGCAACAGTGTGGGCCAGCAAGCCACAACCTGAGGGATCCCGAGAACAAAGACTGACTAGGCAAGGATAAAACTTGATAAGCACGTAGATGTGAGGAGCTCACAGTAAGTGTAAAGGCAGATTCGGCACCATAGAGAATTAGTGCAGTGCGGACCACACTCCTCACTCACTCAGTACTAAATAAGCCCCACCTGTCCAGCACACGCTAAGCACACAGGCCCACAGAGGGCAAACGTGGAGAGAATTAGACAATCAGCTCTTTGAAGGGCTTACAACTGAGCGGAATGGCATTGGAGTATATCACAGCCCACAGCAACATGGCATGATTTTGCAATGTCTCAATCAAGGGGCCAGGAGCACAGACTTCAGTCCCAACCTTGCTTTTTTCCAGCTCTGAGACTGAGGCCAAGCCTCCATTTCTCCCTGGCTTCCTTCTGTACTGGTAATCAGTACTAAAAGCAACAGAGTCCAGTGCTAAATATGCATCCAAAGTCAGATCTCTCTAGGAGGCCCTATGGGCATGGGTGGAGTTACCTGTCATCAATCACTAAAGGTAGATCTTGGGCGTCCATTCTCTGGAAGACATGTGGGAGCTGCACCAGCACATGACTGATGGAGCCCGTCACTGGGACATTCCTCACAGCCACCTGCCAGGAGGGAAGAACTTCAGGCAGGCGTCTTTTGTTGATCACATGCCACCAACTCTTGTATTTCATGACCAAACCCAGTCTGTGTTGCAGGAAGATCTGAGGACAGGACTCACCTGGCCTTGCGCATTGACACAGTGCTTGTTGAACACAGAGTTTATCTGGGCGTCCTGCAGGGCACCAAAGATCAGAGTCTGGCGGTAGTACTTGGCCCAGTTATTGAGGCTCCACATGCGAACTCGAGAAAAGTCCACCCCATGTGAGTCCAAAGGCAGCAGGTTCATGTGGTTCATCAAATGCTTGGAGGAGCAAAACACCACTACCATTAGTGTCCACTGAGCATGTGTGCTGGGCACCCATGAGCATTTATAATCCACCATCTCCTTAAACCCATGAAGTATGTATTACCATCTCCTAGTGACAGCAGAAAAGTAAGGCTCAGATGGTGACCTGCTCAAGGTCAGCTGAACACTTCAGGAAGAATAAGCACAACAGAAGAACACAGGCTATCAATTGGAGTATTCCCTTAGAACTAGGCGTGGTGAAGCACCATGAATCAGGAGGACTTGAGGCCAGTACGAGTTACACAGTG
Organism: Onychomys torridus; assembly: GCF_903995425.1. Taxonomy (NCBI): domain Eukaryota; kingdom Metazoa; phylum Chordata; class Mammalia; order Rodentia; family Cricetidae; genus Onychomys; species Onychomys torridus. The sequence goes on along the minus strand of NC_050453.1, from coordinate 2,439,516 downwards.
AGCCTGAGATAAGCTGAGGTTGCAGACTGAGTTGTCTCAAAGATCACAAGAACTACTGAAGAGATCAGTGGGAGGGCAGACGGGGTGAACATGACACAGTACGATACACATGCATGAAAGGGTCCCATGAAACCCACTACTTTATACATTAATAGAGAAAGATCAGTAAGAACATGGGTGACAGGATGCCCAGACCGTTTCCCTCCTAGCATGGCAAAGGAACCATTTGCTCCTCCTCAGATTCCTTTTCTGTTTTCCCTCTTGAGACAGGGTGTGTGAGCTCAAGGTAGCCTGAGTACTGCAGACCAGTCTGGCCATAAACTTACTGTATCCTCCTGCTTCAGCCTCCCATGTGCCAGGCTTACAGGTGTGAGCTACCACGCCAGGCTTGCCTTGTCCATTTCAGCTGCATTTTAACACACTGCAGGACACACTCCCAGAGTTATGAGTACTACACTTTTACATTTCACACGTGTCAACTGTCCTTGATGTACCCCAAACTTCCCATAAACTCTAAGTCTTTAGGTGGAAGCAGAGGTGAGCTGTCACCTGCCTTAAAACCATCATAGTTCTCGATAAGAGTAGTGCCACAGTCTTTTCATCCTAAAACCAAGGGCACCACAACATGTGGAGGAAAGAAAACTAGAACATGAAGAGACTTTCCATGAAACAAAGTCCCACATAAGAAATGCTGGTCAGAGCTGAGATGTCTCAGCAGGTAAGAGCACTCACTGCTCTTCCAGAGGACTCACATTCAATTCCTAGAATCCATACTGGATCCATAGCTCACAACCTGTAACTCCATTTCCAGGGGATCAGATGCCTTCTAGCACCCACACACAAACAAATAAAAAATCATAAAACTCTTAAAAAAAAAAAAAAAGACAAACAAACTAACAAGAAATATTAGAAAGTTGGGTATGGATACATGTGTATAATCCCAGCACTCCAGATGCTGAGGCAGGAAGATAGGGTTTAAGGACTGCCTGGGCTACATCGCAAGCCTTTGCCCCTCTCCCAAAAGAAACTTTATGCCATGTTTTCCCATCTTGGCTGAGAACTGTATGAGGGCTTCCTACTTCCAAATTGTAGGGTTACAACCCTTTGAGACACAGCATTGCTCTTAGACCAGCTGGCTTGGGTCAGATACTGCTGCAAACAGCTGTTTTAGTCTAAGACCACCAACATGCACTGAGTGAGGATCCTGTCCCTCCCACGGGAAGACTATCATTACCAAGACATGTTCCCAGTTCTGCATCAGGTAAATGTCAACTTGGTCAATGATGAGAAGCTCAACAGAAGACAGAAAGTCAAAGTCTCTCTTCTTCTCTCCTTCGCCACCAATGATGGTCCTCAAGCCCAGGGGTGAGGCGATGAGGATGTCAGAGGAGTAAAAGGGGGCATAGAGACGGATGCTCCTCTGAAGTATTGCCACTCCTGAAAAACACCATTTGTCAGCAGCCATGCCAGCCGTGAGTGCTTGTCACCCAGTGCTGTTTCCTAGGTTGGACTTCCTTCAAAGTACAATTTGTAACTTCTAATTCCCAGCTTCTTAATTCCTAACTATGTCAATCATGCTGCAGACACTCAGTAGATGTTTGTGGATGAGGCCCAAGGTCATGAACAATGAGCACTTTCCCAAGAACTTATAAAGGTATAGTTAATAAGACACAAACATGAAAGCTGGGTAGGTGCCTAAGGGTGAGCACTCAACAGACAGGATGGAGATCTAGTCTTATCCCCACACACTGAATTTCCTCAGCCTCCTTAGGGTGATCCCAGCCAGTATCTGTGATTCTCAACTCTCTGAGAAGCCTAAGAGTGCCTGATGTGTACAAGCTGCAGCCAAGCCATTTCCACAATAATGTACAAGGCCTTTCTACACTATCTTGGAGTCTCCAAACACCAACCAAGGCAAGATTCCTGTCCCTGGCAAGCTTGAGGTCTCAAGAGCACTCAGTTCTACTAGAAGACCGAGTCAGGGACCTCTCCAGCTTTCCCAAGGACCTCCACCTTGACAGGGGACATTACCAATCCTGAAGTGGTCATCAATATTGCCCACGAACACTGCTTCATAATCCTCAGGCCTCTTCAGGTTGGGAGGTCTCTCCTCAGGATCGGATCCATACTCTCCCTGAAACCTCTTTTTGTTGCTTACAATGATTTTCTTCTTGCTGTCCCCCTCAAGGAGGCTGATGAAGAGCTGGACCACCCGAAGAGCAGCTTCCCGAAAGGGGACCACTATAAGCACCTGTGGGGGGCAATAGCAGATCAGAGGTGAATTATCTTCCCAAAAGGCCTGGCTCAGTACCAGAAGCTATGTGTCTCCTGTATCCACACAAACACGTCCTGTGAACTTTAGTCCCATAGCTCCATGGGAGACATTTCTCAAGCAAAACTGGGAAATATCTTTCAGTACAAAGCGATGCCTGCACAGTAGCAGAAACTCTAGGACAGAAATACAAGGGTCTTTGAGGGCAAAGTAAGGCTCACTCAAACACGTGTACAATGGCTCCCGTAGCAATTTGAAAGCTTGCTCTCAGCTGGTGGATATAGTGATATTTTATTTGTATTGAAATGTGATTTTATTTATATGTTAATAAAGTTGCCTTGAGGTCAGAGCAAGCCAGAGCAGAAACTGGTGGTAGTGGTGCATGCCTTTAATCCCAGCATTTGGGAGGCAGAGCTAGGTAGATCTCTGTGTGTGCAAGGACACAGCCAGCATGGCAGACACACGCCTTTAATCTCAATAGCAACCATAGAAGACCTGGAGGTCTGTACAAATAGGCAATGACGAGGAGGTCATGTGGCTGGGTTTACAAGCAATGAGAAAACAGAACAGAAAATCTATAAAAAAGATAGGACACAGAGAGGTAGCTCTCTTGTGGAGAGGAAGGATAGCAGAAGCAGTGAAGGGTAAGGTTTTCCGCTCTTGCTCTGACCTCATGGTTTTTAACTCTGCAATTGGTTCTGTGTTTACATTTACAGGTGGAACTGTTTGGGAAGGATTAGGAGGTGTGGTTTTGTTGGAGGAAGTGTGTCACTGAAGGTGGGCTTTGAGGTTTCAAAGACTCCTGCCATTCTGCATGTGCTTCTCTCTCAGGCTCTTACTTGTGGGTCAAGATGTGAGCTTTCAGTTGTTCCTGCTGCCATCATTGGTCCACCCTCATGAACTCCACCCCTCTAGAGCTGTAAGCCCAATTAACTGCTTTCTATTATATGTTGCCATGGTTGTGGTGTTTTGTTAACACCAACAGAAAAGTAACTAATAGACTGAGTAAGAAAAAACTACAGAAAAGAACTAACACTATTATTTTTCTAGGGTATTCTATAAACAGCTTTTGAAATCAATGATATGTTTCTGAGTTGGAAAAAAAAATTTTTTTTTCCAAGCCTCTTAAAAATGCTTCAAGATAGTGTCTAGCAGATGATTCAGTGGTTTAGAGTACCTGATGCTTTTCCAAGGACCAGAGTTTGATTCCCAGCATTCACATGCTGACCCACAACCATCCTAACTCCAGTTCCAGGTGATCTGATGCCCTCTTCTGACTTCCACAGACACCAGGCATACATGTGGTGCATATACATACATGTTGGCAGAACACTCATACACATGAAATTCAATACACCTAAAAATAAATGCATAGTTTCTGCCGAGCAGAGAATCAGAAGATGCTTAGCAAAGAGCTAATTTCTAACTACCTGCCATTCTTGTTCAAGTAAGAAACTCATGGTTGGGGATTTAGCTCAGTGGTAGAGCGCTTGCCTAGCAAGTGCAAGGCCCTGGGTTCAGTCCTCAGCTCAAAACAAAAAAAACAAAAAAAAGAAGAAGAAGTAAGAAACTCAACAGTGTGTGGGATCTAGTCAAACCAGGAGATTCCAATCACAACTAAATTAGGGCAATCTGCCTCTGATTCTCCAAGAGTGCACAACAGAAATAGACAGCCTCAATGTCGTGTCCTCCATGCATCTCAGACAGTCACCTAGAAATGCAACCAGCTGGCCAAAGGAGTAAGTAATTTGCCCCGTTGTCAGGGCAAGATTTAAGAGGCTGGATTACTGGGCTGGTGGTGACACGAGGGTCCAGACTAAAAAACGTTTTAAGAGCCACGTCAATATTTACACCCTTGAATCCTGCTGAGCTCCATAACAGTCTGAAAACATGAGCTTCTGAGAGGAGACAGGTAGCGCAGGTGTGAGAACAAGGCCTGGCCCCTCACCGTCACAAAACATGTGGACAGAATTTCCTTGCCTACTAGAGCTTCAAGGTGCAGAGGTCAGGCCCGAGAGCACAAGCAAACAGAATCATTACTTCAAGCATCTTTGGCTTGAAGGTTTCTGTGTATGTGGCTTGTTGCAAAGCCTGATTTTTGTCCATGTCTGCTAATCTCTCCTCTTCGCTTTAGCAGGGCTTTCTGTGAATCTGGGTCCGTCCATAGTTCTCACATACAGGGACTGGATAAGAAACTGTGAGATGTCTTTCTGTATGATGTGAATGTGTTGCTCTGATGGTTTGATAAATAAAGCTGTTTTGGCCCATGGCAAGAAAGCTTACAGCCAGGCAGGAAATCCAAGCAGAGATACAGAGAGAAGGGTGGAGTCATGGAGACACCAGCCCGCCTCCAAAGGAGCAATAAGATGCCAGCAGACCACTAACGCCACAACCACGTGACAACATACAGATTAATAGGAATGGGTTGAATTAAACTGAAAGAGCTAGCTAATATAAGCTGACCCATAGGCCATACAATTTGTTAGTAATATAAGCCTCTGTGTATTTACTTGGAACCAAGCGGCTGTGGAACACCAGCAGGAGAGATTCGTCCAGACTGCACCAAGGGGCTGGGCAGGACTGGAAAAACTTCCAGCTACAGTACCAGTGAGCCTTAAGTCACCAGGAAGAGACGACCAACAATGGGGTGCTTATGTGTTTTGGGTTCATCCTTGAGAGCACCTGAAGTCCCTTTCACTGTCCTGCACTGCCTGTCATTCAATAGCTCATGAGGACTCACTAACCAGTCAGCTGTCAACACACTCACCACTCAGCAGTGCCTCACGGCCTTGTTGAGGGCAAAGCTCTCCTGTTGCCACTCACCTTAGGCCTGGTTAGCCCTTGGTCCCTGAAGTCATCATCTTCACCCACCCCAAGCTTCTGGCTCCGGCGCCTGCTGTTGTTAGCTAACACTTGGGCATTTGCTTTGAGGACGTGGTTTATGGCATGCAGGCAGTACACATGGCGGACCTCTTCTCCATTCTTCAGGGCAGTCCTCTCTGGGTAGAACAGGTCTCGGTAAGAATTCATAATTAAGAACAGCTCTTTCTGGAGTGGGGTAAAGAGGCTATTTGATTTCTGAGGACCAGATAGGAACTGGCTATTGGTTTTTTTCCAGGTGGACTCTAGAGGCTTCTGAAGATGAAGTGACTTTAGGTCAATATCCTTTGGAGGTTTAAATGTTTCCATCTTCTGGAACTTTGATGAAAAGACAAGCTGTCCCAGGATGGGCCACTAGGGGTAGACAGATCAAGAGCTAGGTTAGGCATGAGTAACAACCCGACACTCACACAGTACTTGAGGATTCACAGACCATCCCACCTGCTGCTCACCCAGCCTGCTGCATAGTAAGGCACATACTCCAGTGCAGGGAATGCTGGGCCTCACAGAGGGAAGAGGATCCAGACAACAATTACACAGAAGTGTGCCGCTTGGAGACTGATCCACACCTGAGCTGTCTCTAGTGTGGCCCTCACTATCTGTTGGGAACAGTGCAGCATATGACCACCTGTCCTTGGGGCAAGACACCTGTGGAAACGAACTCTCACTTGGTAAGGAGGTAAGCCCCAATCCACAGGACATCGTAGGAATTTGCAAAGTCTGGGTAGCTGCAGGCTTTCCTCCTTAGACTGGTGATTCTGGGGCAGTTTTCAGTTTCACTGTGTCAGCCACACGTCCAACAGCTGTAACTTCCCCGGAAAATTCTGTTCCTTTTCAAGTAGTTGCTCCTAGGTTCAGCAGGGGGCTGATGCATCTCAAATCTCTTATCTGGAATTATTAACTATAACCCCCAACCTGGGAACTTTTCTGACTCAATAGACAGTTAGGTACATATGAGAAAACAACACTTGGAACATTCACCATGTTTCACAGTTTGGGAAAGGAGAGCAGGGCATGTACACGCAGACTAGGAAGGCCTCAGGACTACACATAGTGCCAGCTGTTGAGAGTAAGTTCTCTGGACACCAAGCATAGAATCTGGTATGCTCCACGAGGAAAAATACAATGCAAAATGTAGGATGGGTACATCCATCCTTACCATCCATAGGAGCTTACTTTGGTGGAAGAAGTTTGGTATAGTGAGATGGGAAAAGAGTGCTTTGTCAAAACCTGCCTTTTATGGAGAGATTGAGAGACACAGGACCTTCTTGTAGAAAAGGGACCTGTACAAAAATATATCTTGCAGACATGAAAGAACTGTCTGGGTTTGAATGTTGTCCTTAAAGCATTGTGCCCATATCTGTTAATGAACTCTATGTCTACAATAAGGTTATGCAGGGAGAGGGAAAGGTATTTGGGGACACAGAGGGGAACAATGGGGGCTTTCATAATGGTCATGACGTATTCCTTAAATTGTGATGTATTTCTTAAAGTCAACAACAGAAGCCAATAATAAAGCTGTTCATGTAACCCTAGTAAGAAAAACTCTAGATATACATAAAGACAGCCTGAGCTATTCAGGGCCATTTGAGTAATCCACTTTGTGGTTAGAAGTCTTCCGTCTCAGGACCTGAACCCTAGTCAAGGCTGGATCTTGGCAACTATCATAAGGAACACGTCTGGGAAGAATCAAAATTCCTTTAGACAAAAATTGTCAAATAACCTTGGCAATGTGATATGTCACAAGGTGTGACACTAAAGCCTCTGCCTTCTCTTGGAACTGATTCATCCCTCCCTTCCTTAATCACCATTGCTTCCCTTTTTTTCTTTTCTTTTTTAAAGACATACCTAGTAGAACTTCAAGGTATGCTACTTTGTGAGGTATGTTTAGAAATTTTTCACTGTTGAAAAATTGCTGACCTAAAATTACAGCAACTTCAGGAATAAAAGAAACAAGCCACTGATAGCTGAGCAATCTGGGTGACTCTCCAGGAAACTGTGCTGAATGAAGCAGGTGACCTCACAGGTCCCACCTAGGTGACTCCGGTAGAACAGTGAGCTGATAAGCACGAGACACAGATAGGTGTTCAGGAGGTGAGTGGTCAGGAATGAGGCATGTGAAAGGACGTGGACATGGTAAAAAGGAGCATCAGAGCCAGGTGTGGCGGCACACACCTTTAATCCTAGTACTGGGGAGGCAGAGGTAGACGGATGTCTTCTGATTCTGAGGCCAGCCTGTGGTGGTATTGTGTTTCTCAAAATATTGTGCACCCTAATAAATTTATTTGGGGTCAGAGAACAGACAGCCACTAGATACAGAGGCTAGAAATTGGTGGCACTCACGCCTTTAATCCTAGCATTCCATAGACAGAAATCCCTCTGGATCTCTGTGAGTTCAAGGCCACATTGGAAACAGCCAGGCGTGGTGACACACGCCTTTAATCCCAAAAAGTGAGCCTTTAATCCCAGGGAGTGATGGCAAAAACAGAAAGATATATATATATATATGGCGTGAAGATCAGAAACTAGAAGCATTTTGGCTGGTTAAGCATTCAGGCTTTTGAGCAGTTTAGCTGAGAGCCATTGGGATGAGGACACAGAAGCTTCCAGTCTGAGAAATCAGGATCAGCTGAGGAACTGCTGAGGTGAGGAGGTGAGGAAGCTGTAGCTTATTCTGCCTCTCTGATCTTCCAGCATTCACCCCAATAACTGGCCTCAGGTTTGATTTTATTAATAAGAACTTTTTAAAATTCACGCTACAACAGCCTGGTCTACATAGCAAGTTCCATGCCTGCCAGAACTGCACATGAAACCCTGTCCATGAGACATATAGTGTTGCAGTGTTGCACACCCTACTGAGTTAGTAGAAACAGGATCCTACAAGACAACACCACAGAGAACCTGAGTCAGGGATGCAAAGTCACAGTAGACAGTACTGAGCCTGCATGCATGAACTCCAAGCAGCATCAAGGGCGTCTAGGTCTACTTTCTGGGTGATACTGTACTGCAATCTGCTACATGCTGTCATGGGGAAAATCGGGCAAAAATGAGTCTCTGCCTAACTTCTTACACCTGCACATGTATCTGCAAAATCAAAAAAGGGGGAAAAGTCAACTAGATCATGTGTGATATCATACCATAACCCCAGCATTTGGGAGGCTGAGGCAAGCGGGCTGCCACAAGCTCAATGTCTGACACATGAATCTCCCCATGGATAATATATGCCAATAAACCAAAGACCACAGCTTCTGTGCCTTTGAAAACCAAATAGCACTTACTTTCAGCTGCTGGGTAGTTGGAGAGCTTGAAGCAGCAGCTTGAATTTCCTTTTCTTTCAATTCTCTGTTGACATGTTGTTGAAATGGATCTAATTCAGAATAGAGTAATAAGCGGTGAGCAAATGGCAGGGCTTTCTAGTCTCCTGTGAGTGCTCTGAAAACGACATGCTCATCTCTAGTC